>NC_090390.1:47803152-47825652 GCF_036365525.1 Heterodontus francisci
CATCAGAACTAGTTAAATCTGATTTTTTTTCCATTTGTTCTTATTGTCCTAGATGTAAAATATCACAATAACTTTATCTTCCTTGAAATTCAATATTAACTTGAGTACAATAAAGAAAAAGTGAAATATAGCAATGTGTAACTTAGAGATAGAGAATAAAACTTGCTTGTTTTTGTTTTGTTTGCAATGTGGTGCATACTTTTAAAAAAAAAGGTGTAGTAGTGTAGTGCTTATTGGACTAGCAACCAACTCATGGAGGCTGTGAATTCAAATCCCACCATGGCAAGCTGTGAAAGTGAATTCAATAAATCTGGTAATTTGTGGGCTAGCACAAGATAAAATTACCATAAGAGTTGCAGATTGTTGTAAAAGCCCAATTAATTTACTAACGTCCTTCAGGGAAGGGAATCTACCACCTCTACCCAGTCTGGCTAACATGTAACTCAAGTGTGTACAATTTGGTTAATTTAAAGTGTACTCTGAATTGACAAACCAGCAGCAGGCCACTTAGTTGAAGCACAATAATATTGGACAGCTCTATCGGCAATGATCCAGTGTCATTTCAGGTAAGATTCAGCAGTATCAACCCAATTGTCCAAAGTTTGTAGATTTTCCTACAGACTAGTCAAGCAGCTAATATATCTATCAGCCAACATCCCTGACCCCTCCATTACCTTCCCTGGGCATTTACTGTTCTGCTGGTGCGATGACTAGAGATGGGAGCACAGTGGTGTATATTCAAATGAGAGTGACCCTGGAAGTCCTCAACATTGTCTCTGGATCCCTTGGCTTCAGATCAAGGCCAAGGAAGACTCCTGCTGATCAGCATCCTGTGCAACCCGCCCACACCCACTCACCCAATGAAACAGTACTCTCCATGTTAAACACCACTTAGATGCAGCATTAAGAGAAGACAGAATGCACCTTCAGTGAAGACTTTGATGTCTTCACTAAGTGATTTGTTAGTACCACCACTGACACAGATGACTGAGTCCTGAAGGATACAGCTACTAGACTGGGCTACCATGTGAAATGTGATAGACTAGACAGATATGTCTGAAACTGGGCATCCTTGAGGTGCTGCAGCCCATCAACAACAGCATTGTATGCCACCCTAATCCGCAACCTCATAGCCCAACACAAGCCTCACTCATCCATCAACACCAAGTAGACAGACCAAATTCCAGTTCAAAGGGGAGTGTAGAGGGCATGTCATGAGCAGCACCAGGTATACCTTAGAAAGAAGTGCCAACCTAGTGATGTTACAATACGGGCCTACTTGCATATTAAACACCAAAAGCAGCATGCCACAGAATAAAGTGGTTCCATTCACAAAACCTTGTAGCACGACTGCATGTAGATGAGAATGACAGTGACAATCAAGTAATTAGCTGGAGAGGAAACCACCATGAACAACCCATCTTCAACAATGGCCGAATACGGTGTTTGAGTCCAAGAGACAAGATTGAAGTGTTTGGAAGCATTTTCAATCAAAAGTGCTGAGTAGAAAATCCTATCCTGTCTTCTTCTAAAGTCCCCACTGTCATAGATACCAGTGTAGATACCATAGATACCAGCCAATTCAGTTCACTCCACATGACATTAAATATTAGCTGGCTGCACTGGACACAGTGAAATTGATAAGAGTTGGTAAAATACTAGTCGTAGTGCAGAAGATCTGCGCACCAGAACTAACTTACCCAAGCTATTGCAGTTCTACAATGACACTGGCATCTACCTGACAAAGTGGAAAATTGCTATCCCCTCCAAAAAGAAAAAATCTAACCTAGTTAATTACTGTTCTATCAGACCCCTCCCAATAATCAGTAAAGTAATGGAAGAATCCATTAATAGTGTCATTAAGTTTCACCTATCCGACCAAAACCTGCACACCAATACTCAGTTTGGGTTCGGCCAGGACCAATTCATTCCAGACCTTATCACAGCCTTCATTTAGACATCAATGCAAGAGCTGAATGCCAGAGGAGAGGTAAGAGTAATTGCCTGTAATATCAAGGCAGCATTCAACCACATGTAGCACCAAAGACCTCTATAAAAACTAAAATCAATCCGGGTCAAAGGGAAAAGACACTTCAATAACTAGAAAGATGATCATGGTTGTTCAAGGAGTTCCTGAGGGCAGCTTTCTCAGCCTAACCATCTTCAACTGCTTCATCAATGACCTCCTTCTCGCTTAAGGTCAGGTTGTTTGCAGGTGATTCACAGTCCATCCCATGTCAGAGTACTCAAGGACCTGGACAACCTTCAAGCTTGAGCTGACAAGTGTCTGGTAACATTTGTGCCTTGTAAGTGCAAGGCAATGAAAACACGTCTCCATGACCTTCAACAGAACTGTCTTCCTTCAGGATTTCTTTTTGGCATTTTCTCCATCAAAAGGTTTTGAAAATAAGCATTACTTGTAAAGTCTTTTTAAGCAAAGACTATCACTCCCCTACCCCCAAGTTAATAAAGAAGCACCTAACAAAACATGGTCAATATTCTAATTGGAAGTTGTTCCCCCAAAGACTAAAGAAGAAGCAATTTGTTAACATGTTTAAGTAATGAAGAACATCTCACACTGATTGTGTGGGAAAGCTTTTTGATTCCTGTCTGTCTATGGAGACAAAAATAACTAAATGGACACTTTTGAAACAAAAGGATACTGCCACAATCAAGCTTTTAAAATAGGGAGCTGTGGAAGCTTTAGGGAGGCTTAGAAAGTCAGAAATGCTGGAGGAATTATTCGAAGGTTTCTTGTTTAAGTCCAGTCTGGTGACCCACTGATGTGGGGAAGCATGGAATGTTCCTCATTATATATTGTTATGTGAATATATGTTGTAATGTACCTACATTAAGAACAAAAGGCACAGTGGAAGAGAAGGGAGTTGGGACTTTTGAAAATAAGAAGGCAGGGGCTAGGGAGAAGGAGCTAGTAGGGAATTCCAAATGGCAGGGTGTATTTGGTGAATGAGCCCGAGTCACCAATAGCAGAGTGAATGGGGGGGGGGGAGAACAAGAGGGAACCCAGGGTTTGCTGTGCTATATGACAGGAGGAGATTGCTAAGAGTGGGACTTGGAAAAGAACACAAGGATCTTGAATTTGGTTTGATGAAGAGTCAGTAGAGCTTGTAAAGGACGGGGTAATGTGAATGCACCACAATGTGACGGTGACAATGTGAGCTGCAGCATTATGAATGAACTGTGACCAAGAACTTAACATTTGAGGAGGTTGCAGATATAGTGATGGTAGGTAGGTAGATCTCCACTGATCCCACTTCTGGTCTGGATTATAGGAGATACATATGACCAGCCTGCCATAAGATTTTCTCTGATTTTTCTTCTGACCAGCATGTAAGTGTCTGACTGCCATTTGAGATCTTATCCAGTGGTGTTTGGCATCTAAGTGAAATGGGGCATTGAACCTGTATCTGATCACTCTGTGGCATCAAACATTGGTGCTTCAATGCACTGCACTGTTCCAACATATATAAGTTTGAATTTTGTTAGAAGTTTTTTTAAATCAACAATTTATTATAGATCAAATGTTAGAAAATAAGGATTGTCTGTAAATATCTGAGTTCAGTGAGCATTTTTTAAAAATCAGTTTTGTTCTTAGACTGCAAGCAGCATTGTTGATACTGCCTCTGCAATAAGTAAGTTCTCATTTTTGGTACACTGCAGTTGTATCTCGCATTGTGCATCGGCACAAAATAATATTTGTATCATTGGTGCAAGGTGTGCAATAGAACTGTAATATAATTATGCTCAATCCACATCAATATTCAGCCCTTCAGATTTACTGCCATAATATTGGTAAAAGTTTGCTGGAAGGACCAGGTACTAAGTTAGGAACCAGATATGCCGAGTGAAAAAGTGTTCACGGTGACCTGATGGGGTTGGAGCCTCTGCCCACCTGAAACATGGCCATCACCATAACAGGAAATGGGGCTGGGGGTGGCAGCTTGCTACATTGGAACTTCCCATGACTTCAGCCCCTCAAATGAATCCAGTGTAGGGATGACACAGGAATGCCTAGCGAATGGCAGACCTAGTGGTGCTAGTGGGGCCCACCTGGGGGTCTAGATCTGGACCACTGAAGAGGAGCCAAGTGCAATTTAATAAAAAAAATAGAGCAACACCCTTGGGGACTGCTGGTGGTAAAATCAGGAAATTTCTGGATGGGAGCTTTCTTCACTCACCCCCTCAGATTTGCTATTTGTTCTATAATTTACAGGCTCCCTAAATTCATTCTAGTGGAGTGGGCACCTGCCAGGGGAAACAAGCTAGGTGGCCGCCCCCTGACCTCATGACCTGTAGTGAGGTCGCTCAGAGACACAATCCTAGTGCAAGTATCGGGATCATTGGTCTGCAGATTTTCAGGACCACAGTCTCACTTTGTCCACACTGCTAACAATGTACGTCAGTATAACTGCCGCCAAAATGATATTGGTACAAAACTGTTCAATGTACATATGTGAGACTCCAGGGAATGTGGCAGCTTTTATTGAAACTGTGCAAGCAGTCAGTTTAACAGTGTTGTCGACTCTAAGTATTCCAAAAATGATATTGGGATCTTGCAAGTACCATGAGTATAGCTACAAATAAGAGCACAGAACACTGTCTGGAGAGAGAGAGATGAAATCGGAGGAAGTAAAATTGGAAGGAAGGCCTGTGTGCTTTGCAAAGTATATCATCTTTTTATTAATAATGAGTAAGATTGATAATTCATGAAAAAGTCCAGGACCCAAATTGACTGGCTCTCCCAGGTTGAGTCCTTGGTCTGAGATCTTAGCCAGGGTGCTAATGGAGGCACTACGATTAACCCCAGTGCCTTTGGGATAGGAAAGGAAACATTCATCAATGGCTCCCTCTTTCATTCCAGGACCCGTGAAGTGATTCAACATTGGGTGAGAACAGGATTGGGCTTGACTGTGATGCTTCCATAGTGAAACAATCCTCTGGCACTCACTGCCTAGGTTCAAGTTAAGAATAGCCACTTAAGTGGGGGGTACTGGGAGTTGCTAGGATCTGTGGAGCCATACCCCAGGATAAGTAACCACCTTCAGGAGAATGGACAAATATTGCAAAAATGGAAAATACATATATTTTGAGCTCCATCTTTTGAATCTATGAGATTGATAATGTTGGATTCCTTGATGAGTCATGGAACCTTGCAGTCCAACTTCAGGATTTAAAAATGCACCACCTGCAGAAATGAAAAGGAAGCTGTACCTACTGTTAGCAGTCTGCAAGGTAGTCTTAAGTGAATTGATGCAAATCACTGGTATGTTGGCATGACATCATTGTACTCATCCACCTTGAATGCCTATGTGGCTGGATTTTGAGTTCTGAGCTCTGCAAGAAAGCACCAGACCAGGGTGAATCCAGGCTCAACAATGAACACAGCTTTATTCCATGACAGTTATGCAACACAAATTGTAGGGAGACCAAGTTTAGATTAACAATTTTGATGTGATTTTGATTCGCAGTAAAAAGGAGCAGTGTGTGTTTACAGAATTGTAGTTAAAGCTATGAGCCAGAAATTTAAACTTTGCTTTATTAGTTTTTTTTTCTCTTTTTCTGCTGATCTGTCCTTCCCATTTTTAACATGTGATGGATTAAAGCACAATTTCCACTATTAACCCACGAGCCCTGGAAGGTGATGTGGTCCAGCTGTAGCCCACATAACATTCCACTTTCCTCACTATCCTTCCTGTTCAGATTAAACCCCTGATGCTTTATGATTGGGTGGATAAGTGTCTAATGTAAACGTAATTATCTGCTTGGGATTTGATAGCTATCAACAAGTCTGAATTGGAAATTCCTAACCACTGCTTGTCTCACATAAATTAGTGACTATAAATGGACCTTTAATTAGAAAGTCAAAAATAAGTAGAACAAGTTTTTCTGTTTGATTCAGCTCATATTGCAAATAGCTTACATTTTTGAAATAGTAGTGATTGATACCAAGCTGAAGTAGATTTTTGCCACATGCAAGCATTGATTAAATAGGTGAAACACTTGTTTATAGTCAATGGTATGCTGAGAGACCCTGAAAATGATTTATTTAAAATCCAGTACTTCTTTTGTTTGACCACATGATAGAAGTGTTAAGAATAGTCAGAATAGCTGAGACCACCATTCCTCAGAAAGAATGTAAGTGGAGAGTTGCAAAAAGGCTGTGAAAAATAGAGTGGGGATAATTGGGTTATCAGATGTAGACACGACAGGGAATTGAACATTATCTGCTCTCAATGCAAGGACTAGTGGGTCACTTCCTTAACTCTCCAGCTTCAGTTCTTCCTCCCTCTGAAGGAATCCAGACAACATAAAATGGGCTTTTACTGCCTGCTACCCCAAACATCTCCGTTTCTCTACCCTTCAACAGGTTGACTTTATGAGCCATGACCACACTAAATAACATCTTGCCTTGCTTTCTCCCCATTGATTCAGCAGTCTTTAATTGCTTGGAACACAAGCCAGATCCTCAGCTTCAAGTGTGTTTCCCTTAGCTTCAGCTGCTGTTATTCATTTCTATTAGACAACTTCTAACTAAGATATTGGCTTGCACTTTGACACAGACACTGCTACTGTGTTTGATTGCACAGTCAATTTTAAAATCTCCCAAAGCAACTTTGTAAACTGGATAACATTATTATTATTAAAATGTGTTTTTGGTAATATTAGTATAGACTAAACTCCCAAGGAAAAAATAATAGTGATTCATTATTAGGGGAAAAAAATAGTATCCGATTTGGAACTGATGAGTAAGTACAAATTTTTTCCGCCTTCTGTCCCAACTATTGCAAAAAGTTTATGTCTATCAAATCTCAAACCCTATTTGTCATAAGCTTTCTTCATAGAAAGATGAGGACTAATTATTTAGCTCTTTTCTGAAGGGAATTGAGTTTAAAAAAAGACAAAATTGTTTCTTATATTGGTGGATTGACATAACCCATGTGACCTTCACATTGTTTATGCTTAGACTAATTGATAACTTCTTTCTTGGTTCTACAATATAACTTCTGTTATAAGCATAAATGTGATCTAGAAAAATATGTATCTAAATGGCTGTAGCGATTACTAAGCCATTTTCTTCTAGATATTGCAAAATTCTGCGATATTTATGGTATTTTACTATTGTTAACATACTGACAAAACCCACTAGAAACACAGGACAATGATGTATTTCCTTATTGCTTATATAAATTTGCACAATTATTCTTTGGTAACGGATTAAACGGTTAATGCAGCCACACTTAGGATTCCTCTGGAGAATTTCCAACCTGTCTACAATATGCTGCAGTAGAGTTGTGCTGTTTCTTTGTGGTACTGAGTGGGGAGATTTCCAGGTGAGGGTAAAACTGATGGGAGTGCAGATCAACTATAAATCACCAATTGGATGCAGGACTAGTACTAATTAATAAATTTGATCATGTTAGATCTTCCTCTGCTTAGCTTGCCTGAAAATGACCAATTCATTTATAGCAGAATGTTGAGTAGAGAAGAAACAACTTGATCTATAATCCAGAAGTCAATTATAACTGATAATGTTGATCAATAAAAAAAACAAGAAAAAGTAATGCCTTTTACCTTGTTATTACAATCTGTAACCCTAAACAGAAAGGATAACTGTAATAAAGCGTCATGAATGATATGTTGGAAAATCAGAAAAATAGGCAAACCTAAAACATTATATTGTCCTCACACATATGTCCATTGTTGTCAAAATGCCCATTTTGCATCCGATGTAAGCAAAGCTGGAGAAATTGATCTGGGCACATCAAATCTAGTGTTCCTGATTTGAAACCATTATCTCATTTGCTACTAAAGGGACCATTTGGCGCCATTCCCAGGGCAATCCTTGGTATTGGAAGAGACCAGGTGGTGTTCTTGCTGCAGCTGCATGGAGCAGATTAGAGCTAAAACAAATGACCAATGGAAGTGTATATTAAGAGAATCAAGCTCAGTTTTGGATCAGTATAAACATGTTGATAATGGATTGAATGAAGGGCCATCTTAGCCTTAAATGTAAAAGTGCAATATAACATTGTTGTCTGAGCTGTGGAGGAGAAATCCATAAGATTACTTAACTACTTTCTACTTGGTATCTCTAAGTGGCATAAATTTAAGACTAAGGAAAGGAGAAATAGTGATGATGTTTTCATTGATGGGAATACATTATATTATACTGCAACCTTTGTCCCCTTAACAGTCATAAGATAGTTTATTTTCTCCTTTTTTGTTTCATGCAAGTAGCCTTGTAGTGTTTGTTAGGCAAGTGATGTAGGGATGGAGGAAAGAACTGAATGGGATTTGTGTTGGAACCCCTAATGTTCAATGTGCATTTATCATCTGTATTTAACAATACAATTTGAATTGGTCACATTTCTGGATAATACCAAAATAGGGAAGAGTGCAGGAGGTCAAAAGCCCACAAAGTGAGCTAAATAAAATCCTCAAGGGGGCAAATTGATAGAAAATGAAATTGAATACACATTGGTGTAAAGTGGTGCAAAGAGGAAGAAAATTGGATGGCATACATACTCCATTTCTGATGTTGAAATAGTTAACAATGTGTTGAAAAAGATCTAATGATGTTAATGAACTTGAAGCTTAATGTCTTCAATCACAGAGGAGCAGCAATCAATAAAGCGAACTTAATGCTCAAAAAAATTGCTAAATTAATTGAGTACAAGTTAGAAGATATCATGCCAAAATTGTGCATTGTTGTAGTTTGGCCACACCTTAAGCACTATGTTTAGTTGGGGTCATCAAAGCACAAAGGAGATATGCAAGACTTGGAGGTGATTCAGCAGAGAGCCAGAAGGCTGATTTCTAGCATCAGGGGATTAAAGACTGGTCAGACATTAGCTCTTTTGACCTTAAAGGAAGTGACTGGAGGGGACCTTAGAGGGGTATAAAAGATAGTACATGTTATATAACAGGTAAAGCCAGAAGACTACTACTGTAGAACAATCGCCATTGATTAAAAATTGCAAACAGTAATTTAGAGCTGAAATCAGAAACTTCCTCATCACACAAAAACTAATCAATACTTGGATTTCTGGGTAGGGTAGTAAAAGCAAAAACCTTGAAATCACTTAAGAAACAAGTGATTGCTGGAAAATGGGGACGATAGGGTATTTCTGGATGAGTGAACTGGTTGCATCAATTGGCTGCCTCATGTACATCTATGTGGTAATCTTGTGAAGGGAATAGGAAAGAAGTCTATGTTTGTCCTTTCCCAACATTAGCAAGAGGTACATAAGAATCAATTTGTCTTGTCTTTTGATTTTTTTTATCCCCTTACAGAGAAGCATGTTGCCTGCCCTCAATAATTACTTTATTCAACTCCTCCATTCAGTCAGTTCTTCTGCTATTTCAACTGACATTGAAAAATTAATTATTTGGTTGAGGGCACTAAGACTACATTACCAACATATAAAATTTCCTTAAACTTTCAGAAACTTTTATTTTCTCCTATTACCTCGAATGTTTCTCCATGCTCCTCTTCTTCTGAAGGCTCTGACTCTTCTTTGGATGTGGCTCCATGGACACTAGTGGGCATCTGGTACCTCATCCTAGTGGGTATTCTTCACTTATGAGCTTGGACAGTGGGTATCGATGGGCTATTTGGCCATGGGGTATTAAGTCTGTCCTATAAATGTCTACACATTTACAATTCCAGCTGGGTTGCTGTCTAATGATCAACAGTGGGAGCTGTGGTTGAATTTCTTCTCTACAGCCCAGGAATGATAAGACCAGGAGCAATGGTCAAACAATACCCCTGCAGAGATTCACCAACTCAGCATATATCTGCGATTGAACCTGGGACTTTCCTCTCAATGTCACATCATATGAAACACATGGATCCATCAGTTTCATAAAAGATCAATTTGACTTTTTTGAAATTACAAATTAAAAAAGTGATTAGTTTTTGCTGCTTTGGCAAATTAGGATTAGTTGCATTACAGTTCTCATTTCTGAAAATCATTTTAACAGTGTCTACATCTTGAAGAGGTCACCCTCTGATATAATGATCTGTTGTTCATGAGCCTACTTTATACCAATTTGTGTGTGCATGTGCAATCAGAAATGACTCAGAGTGAGTCAGATGATAATCATCTGCTGTTGATATGAAGACTTCCCTTATCTGACCACCATGAATCAGGCTGATTCCAAGTGAATGAGATTTTAATCACCTGTCACTACCCAAAGCACTTTCTCTATATTTATGATAATTTTTTTGTCTTTTTATTGAAATTAGTGTTGACTGAATCAAGTAATCCTGATTAGCAATCTCACTGTATCCAGTCAAGAGTGAAATGCATCAGAGTATTATTGCCACACCAGAACATGCTAAAAATTAAAACAGGGAGCAGGAGGAGTATGTCGGCCTTAGTTATAGATGATGGGTTGGGTTTTGTGTGCAAGATAATATAATTTGAAATGGGTCTGAAAAGAAAAACAATTTACGCAAATGCTGCTTGTACCAAATCAAGTACAGACAGTATTGTTTAATAGTAGAGTAAGATACAGAGAAAGAGATTTATATAAAAAGGTATTGAGTTGTTTATTTAGAGTGCATTGTTTAAGATTTAGCTGATCAGTTTCCATGATTTTACAGAATTTGGTAAACCATTAAAGAAGAATTATTTAAGGCCAGTTGAGTTGTGCGGATAAACAAAAGATGATGCACAAGCTGAAAATCAGTACTCTTGAGGTTCTTAGGCAGTTGAAATTGTGCAGGTCAGTTATTCACCTTAAGGAAAAAAGGAATAGACCAATCTATTGTTAAGTGGCACTATCGGATCTAAGGCAGCCTCTGCACTGTTATAGAGGGAATCCTGCACAACAAGACAACCAAGAGGCTATCATCAGGGTTTCGAGGGATAAGACAAGAGGTTGAAGGCAGTAGGGGTAGAAGTGGTGCTGTCAAAAAAGGTTTACTTGAGGAGGTAATGAGGCCTACAATCAAGCCACACTGTCAATAGTTTTTAATGTTTACTTACAATTTGTTTTGTTATCTATTCTTTTCATCTGATGAAAATCCCAATAGTTAATAAAATATTTAACTTGTATGTTCTCATCTTTAGTAGGAACAGAATATTTGCTATTAATTTAACACTCTTAATCATTGTCTAGCTTTTCCAATGAATAAAGCATTTCTCAGAAGCACAGTGGAATTTTTATATTCTTAATGCTATGTATTGATTGACATCTGCAGCACATATAAAAAGTAATGACAATGTTTTGTTATCTTTATGTTGTTTTGTTTGCATGGTTGTTAAAATGTGGAGTCAGCGTGTCTGAGACAGGATCCTAACAAGTTCCTTCTAATCAGCTTTGGAATTTTTCTGCCAGGCAAAAAAAATGCTCAGCAAAGAACAAAGCTGCACTTTTTTTCCCAAAGAAACACATTTGTTTAAAGATTGACCTGTCAATTTGTGAATCAACATTTCTGTTTTTTTACTAGCCATCATGCTTTCACTTTTTTTTCTTGAGAAGGGGAAATAATACAAAGCTGCTATTTGTTGTTTGAAGGAAGTAAACTTCATCAGCTCGACTTAGATGCGTGCTTCAAATGTCACTCAGTGCAGCTTTCTTGTAATGAAATGCTGCATACAGATTTCTTTCTTTAGGCTCAAGGGGATTAAACCCAGTAAAAGAAAAATTCAGTCTCCCTGCTCCAGTGCATCGAAGTGAGAAGTTTAAAATCCACAATTTATTCAAATATTGATATTTCTACTTGTCAGAGAGAGGGCCTTGAAATTTCCACTGAGCACTGTTGTCAGAAGAATTGCAGGAGATGTGTCAGATAATTCATAAACGGAGTTCACCACTGTGAAATCAGTTGGGAGCAGCAAAAAAAATATATTCTTGTAAATGTAGAATAAGGGCAATATAACAGAAAATAGCACTCACTTTTCCATCATGTCAAGCAAATGTTCAATTTGGACGAGGCATTTTTTAAACAGCTTGCTGCTTCTCGTGAAACCACAAAGCATGAAAAATGTTTTGAGTTCTGCATTGTAGACATGGGATCTGTTTGTTGTTTTTTCCTCAGAGACCCTTTTTTCCCATCTTGCATCAGCCAATCAGAATGTGCCTTTTTATGAGCCTCAGTAATCAACCCTGTTCTGCATGTGGTTTGCATTAGGGCCAAAAAAGCTGTGAACGACTAAGCTAATGATGTGAGGCACTGGTACAAATTCCAATCTGTTGAATGTAGGCGAGAAGCTCCAAGATTCCTCTTTAGTATCCTCAGTTCACCACCATGTGGTGGAGTCATCAATTACGGTAATTTCAGCTCAGGGAGTATTTGGTTAGGAATATTTGACCCTATTCAGACACTGTCTTATTTGTTACTTTAACCCATTACTTCTCACAAGTTTGCAACAAGCTGAGGAAATTGCAGCCCATTCTTCGAGATCGCTCATTTATTTTCCTCCAAGTTATGTTGTGGGCATGAAATCTCGAATAATAGGATATCCTGGCAATTTCAAGAATGTACGAATGCTGTGCCGGATCCATACTCGCAGCACTGACAAGCATGTATGTAGATGATGAATAGGACAAGGACAGGGGTGGGGTCAGGAAAAAATTAGTATGAAGACATGTCTCTCGATGCCAGATGATCACATAGTTCACAATGCTGCTGACAGGCAGGCTTCTGGCACAGCTTCTGGCCCATCTGGGGGTGATAGTATAAAGTATGGGAAATGTAGAAGAGGTTAGGGATCAACATTTTTAAATAATTATACTGCATATTAGTTTCATTGAGAAATATTGAATTGCAGACAGTTTGAGGCAAGCTACAGTCCTTATGATCCCAAAGCTGAAATGTTTAACTATTTATATTATATTATATATAACTATTATATTGGCAGAAACAAGTTTACTTTTATATATAAAACCAGTAATAATAATTAATATTTTTTAAAACAAGGAAAAACTATTCAGTAATTAGAAATCTATCTGAAAGAAGTGAACATTATGAAAAGCTGATGAAGTACGTATATACTTTTAGCCTACACGTATTCTTCACAGTAAATGATTTAGGGCTGCACAGTATTTCACCACTAATGCATGTTAAATTACAGCTTGATGAATAAGCTGCATGTACAAATACCTTCTCAATTTTGCATTGTTCCTAACTGGACACCACAAGATACTGACATCGTTGGCTTGTTAGAGTATAAATGCCTTCATAGCTGACGTTTTCCACGCCTGCCTGCAGCCTATTTCTCTTTTTTACCCATTGCTTACTGTCTGCTTGGTGTCTGGGCGAATCTGTCATCTGTGCCAGAGCACGGCCTGCTGCACTACTGACAGTGAGAAGGTAAACGGTGGCTGCCTGAATCCCCCATTAACTCTGTGAGTCGTATTGATTTCTTGTAAAAATAATGATATTGACAGGGCTTCTAGGAGTAATTGTTTCCAGAACAGGGAGGTCAGTGCAGGAAGGGAGGATTTTTCGTTCTGGGGTGGTTTGTAGCACAGTACAAAGGGCTGAGGGTGGAGGGTAGTTAAAGCAACAGTCTGAGCACTTCACTTAGTCAGGTACCTAAGAAAGAACCTGAAGAGTTGATATCATTGACATTGTGACCATTGTACCAATTTAGAAAGCAATTTTACCTGCCTGTTTGCGACGAAGAAAAAAAGCAGTTAAATGCCACTAATGTTAATCTTGTGTTTCTGCTGTGTGTATTTGAATGTGCTAGCATGGTGGAAAGCAGTTTGTATCTTGTAGTAACCCCAGAAGTAAAGACACAAGGGACATGTCAATGAGAACAGGTACTCCTGAGAAATCAAGAGCCACTATTGTAAGTGTTCCATTACACAGATATGTGTGTAACTCACAGACATCTGTTGAACAACCCAGCATTAGCAGTCAATAGTGTATCTACAAACTAATTGTTTCAATATAGGACAGCTATTACAAATTACCAGCAGTTTTGACATGAAGCTTAGATATAGTATGTTACATTTAGACAAATCAAACCCTTTTTTTGTGGCTTGGTCTTTCCCAGAACATAAGGTGTGTTGGACATTACCTAAAACTGTGATGGGGTAGTCTACATCTGGTACTAGCAGCTTGGGGCTGCACATGCAGCAATACACAGGAGCGTTCAAAGCTACTTCTTCAAATCTTGATCAGAGAAGCACCCTTGCAAACTGCTAGCCCATTAAATATACATGTGTAGAGGTCGTAGCTAGAGGTCTCGGGTTCAACATAGCATTGTGCACTTAGGCCAGATTGGACTAAAGGAATCCTGAGAAAAGAACATGTGTAGTTGTCTTTTATTATTACATTTTAGGGCAAAAAATAAATGATAAACTGAAAAAGACAATCAAAGAGATGAGATTATAAAAAAGAGTGGAAAATTCTGTTGCTGGAAATTGCATTTTGTCCATAAGAATACTGCCATTTTATTGTGAGGTCCAAATATAGTGTAATGTCACAGAAGTATTATATTCTTTGTGAATGTAAATTGAACCTCTTTATGAACATGGATTTAAAAGATATCACCCTGAAGAATAAGACAGTGGAAAAAGGCAAAAAATAAAATAATATTTGAAATCTTGAGTTTGGAGATAACTTCCAAGTGATTTTTTTTAATTTCATAAGCCTTCACTTGTCTTGCCAATATGCTATTACACTGTCTTCAGTGAGGCTGCCGACTGCTTTCTCATATTGGGCAACACCATCAAAGACGATAGTTTTATATACAAACGTGCACTAATAGCATGATTCGTTTGGTTAATTGACTTAATCGATATGATTTATGTTTCACTATTGAAGTAAACCTATAAACCCTTTTGTGTTTTTGTCACTCATGAGCTGTGGAGCCTCAATCATAGAAAATACATGTCGTACTCTATATTTCAACTTCATTTGAAAATATTTTCCAACTCGAGCAAAAAATAAAAAGGAAGATTAATCAGAGCAGGTAGACGTGCTTGAGTATAATTAACATATTTTAACAAACATCCACTTCTTTGTCTAAATCGTTAAGCCTGATCTGTCAGGGTAATGAACTGCAGCAGAGGCTTATCAATTAACCTGACAAAGAGCAGCTTTATCACAAACATTGCTTTTGCTCAAATTTACTTCAAACAGGTTACTTGTCATCATCTAGGAAGATATTTGCCTGGACATCACTTCCCTCAGTAAACCTGGTTCTTTCAGTACCATTGTACAACAAGATTTGTATTTGTTGTAATCCAATAAACATTGCAGATGAAGGCTGATGTGGCCCTGTTGGGAAATGGTGTCCAGGCTTGTAGCAACATCTAATGGGCATTTAGGTGCAAACTAGCTGTGAAGTGTTAAATATTTACATGTAGAATGCCAATAGTAATTGTCCACTTTATCTGAGGTTGCCTAGGGAAATGTCCTATTTGTTTCTGTACTCCTTCATTAAACAGAACATAGGAAAATTCCTTCCAATTTTTAGGATTTAGAATTAATAAAGCAAAGTGGTAGAAAAGTGACATTTTTTGAGTTATTATTCCTGCCCAGTGCCATATAATATGGTTTTGACTCTGTGTGGCCTGTCTATTAACAAGACAGGTTGAGATTCACAAATAATAAAAAATATTTATGTTTTTCCTACTGATGCTAACAAGGTAACATATCACAGAAGCACTGACAGGAAAAGAATATGGTAACTGTGTCTTAAGAATGCACAGCACAGTGGGATCCCTTTCTGCTCCCATAAACTCCCTGGGATTCTATGTTTTGTGTCCTTATTATTCCTCAGATTGTATTGTGCTTTTTGTTTTGAAAATCTGATGTGTCACAAATGCATCCATCTCATATATATTTGATAGTTAATATTAGTCTCAACCAGGAAAGTGCACTTTACATGTGGCAACATACGATTACCTGAGAGCGTTATTGCTAAGAAAAAAAAATCAATACCAATTTATAATTCACGATTGCAGCCTATCAGTTTTTATGGCTCTCTATCCAGTCTCATTAATTTTTTATTATGATTGACTGAAACTGAAAGATTTTTAACATGTTTCGCTGTTATTTATTCAACTTTAATAATTAAATAAACCTTAATTGGCTGTATTTTGAAGCATCTTAAAGCTATGGTGAAAATGGGTTTTGGTGTCTATACATTATTAATATCAAAGTACCACACATTTTTTTCTGAAGTGATCTGAGGATACAATGTTAACAATCCTATTATGTCCTAGCTTATATAGGAACATCGTCAAGTCTTATTCAGTTTAATTTGTGTCTAAGATGTGTGTTATTAATAACAATTACCAATAAAACAGATATAACTGAAAAACAGCAAGCATGAAAAATGGCTTTATAGAAATTATTTTATGAAAACATGGTATGTTACTTAATAATGCTAGATTTCCTCTCAAAAATAGCCCTGAATGAAGATGACCTCACATAGGACCTTTCTGATTGGTGGTTAAGTTGTTCCTTTCAAAAGTGATTGACAGACGGAAAATTGCACTTTCAAATTTCATCCGTATTCATTTCAGTTGTGCTTCCACATGTCAACCTCTTGCCATTCCCAGACTGGCCAAGGCTGTATACATTAGCTGGGACTACAGTGATAAGGAAGACAATTCCTTATTTGAGCACTCTGAAAGAAAATCAATCATGTCATAAATGAGAAGTATGGATAAATTTAAACAGTGGCAACTTTCACCATTTCATTTTTGACCACTCTGGTGGATTTGAGCTTGCGCTGCTACTAAGAGCAACTCAAAGTGTGTGGTGATTGCAAAGAGAAAAAAAAAGTTTAATATTGGAGGTGCTTTAAGAGACTTTGTTTGTGTAAGACTTTCTTTGTCTGCTAGGTGTCATGTTAGTTTCACACAGTGCGGCAAAGGACTGGAACATTAAATCCTGCAATTTAAAATCCAGGATTAAACTGGACATTTTGACAGAATGTCAAAGCTTTCTGTTGACTATGACAAGGGTTTTCAGCAACACCAAGCAAGCTACATGGCTCATCATTTAGCATGTCAGTAGTGTTACTGTTGCTGCAAAATCTAGGAAATGTGACTTAAGCATTTTACTGCAATTTCCATAAGAAACATGCTACAAAACAGTGTGCATCTGCTGATCTCTGTGTTTAAATGTTAGTGAGTAGATGCTTTCAGTAACAACTTAAGCAAAACTTTGTACTTCCATGAAATTCAAGAACAGGGTCATTCCATGCAAACTGACCTCTGTCAGTTCTCATTATCTCAATTACACAAACAAAGCATGCTTGAAAATAAAATATTAAAAAAAAATCTGCCTGAAGCAAAATAAATTCTTTAAAAGGAGCACAAGTGGAAAGGCTAGCCTCAATGGGGCACTTCATTATTACATTGATGCAATGTGCTATGGGGTGGTAGGATGTGCGTCCTGTTCCTACTGTTTCCTGCAAGGTGGGTTCTGAATCTCAGTTGGGCAATCTGTGGAGGTGTAAAGAGGAGACAGCCTGTGGAAGCCTGTGGAAGGGGAAAAAATTCAGGAGAGTGAACTTATGCTTGTCTTCTGCAAACTCTGGTGAGAACAATTTCGGGAGACCCATACATTGGTGGCTGATGCCATTAGCTCGGGTTCTACATAGTGAAAATGCAGCTAAAGTGGCATTGGCAGAGCTTGAGAACAGGCCATCTGCAATCCCTCTCATCAAAAAATGGGGTGTGGTATCAGGGGAAAAAATAGGAGAAGGGGAGGATGGAGGTTAAAATAATAGCTGAAATATTGGCTGGGATTTTTCGGAGGCAGCAGGGGTCTTGCCGCTGGGGCCAAAATTGCCGAGGTTGGCGGGAGGGGGTGGTGGGTCAACCCCACTTCGGCAGGCACTGAGACCTAGGGCCACATTTTATGGGTGGCAGCTAATTAAGTGGCTGCTGCTGGGCCTGCCGTCCAATTACGGACGGCGGCCCGCTCCCAAGAGCCTAATTAGGGGGCCGGCAGCGTCTGGGGGTCCAAGGCCAGTCAGGCAGGCCCCGGCAAGGGGTGGGGGTGGGGTGAGGGCAAGCGCTGCCCTTGCAGATAGGTTTCCCTTCTCCACAAGGGGGGCCCCTTCATGGGTCAAAAAGTGCCCGAAAAGGAGGGCCCCCTCCCCAGATCCTGCTGGGAGGCCACCAGGATTTGCCTGGCGGTCTCCCCACATGGTGGAGGGCCCCCCCGCCACTGGTATAATGCCAGCAGAAGGGAAAACAGGCCCTCAATTGACCACTTAAATGGCTCAATTGGGCTTCAGGCAGGCGGACCCTCTACCACCTTTCCCGCCACTGGAAAATGGCATGGTATTGGGAAGGAGTCGGGCAGGCCATTTTGCCAACCTTCCCACCTCTGAGTCCATCCCCAAAGGCCCCGTAAGGTTCCATTGGAACACAAGAATACTATTGTAAAATCATTGCCCCATTTATTGTGCTCATGCTAAAATAGATCTTAAGTTTAAATTCTTTCTTTGTTCACTGTAGTCCATGATACAATTTAATACTTAATATTTGGATGAGATACATCCATTCAAAAGAGTAATAAATTTCACCTCAAGTATATTATGTAAAACAAATACATTCCTCAAGTGTTGGTTGTACAATCAGTTTTTCCTGTCTTCTATTAAGCTATAAAATCGACTGTCACTCCTCATCGATTGCATCTGAATTGTTATCTATATTTCTCAAAAGTACCCTTGACAGTTAATACAACATAAATTGTAATCTGGGGAAATGTCTGTTTGTGGCAGTAAAATGCTCTGATTCTGAACAAAGTTATGTGGTTATATTTGCTATGAGCTGAATTTTCTTTGAGGGAAGGGGAGAGGACAAGGTGTTGTTTCTTAGTAGTAGATACTCATTGGGACTAGGGCCTCAAAGGAAACAGTTGGAATCCATGAAACCTCTTTTTTCCAGCTGCCAAGTCAAACCAGCAGTAAAAGGATTTCTTAGGATTTAACTCTATTCCCTCTTCTTTAACAAGAAAATTAGTGTGTAAAGGAGATCTGTCATGATAAAGAGCAGCTTGACTGCCACCTCTCTATCCCTGCAGATTCACTCAATGACTCCCCCTGGGATTCTTCTTTAAGCGTCATAAGGCCAAATTTATTGTCTCTGCTACATAATTTCAAAATTTGATTTGTGCCATGGATCAGCATTAATTCTAGAATAAAATGAGAAACAATTCATAAAAGTGGGTGTAAGAAACAAGGCAAACTAATGAGTTAGTTGCTAAAGTATGTCTTAATTTCTTTACCGTAATGAACTCTTTTTATTACGTATGTATTCAATTCTTTTCTTTTCCTTACATGAAATGATTTTACAGACCTTGCCCCATGTGGGAAATCTTTTATTCACATCTAACAGTGGCAGGTCCATAATATGTGGTTCATTGCAGTGTGAAAGTAGATTTCAGCAAGGTTAACAGCAGGGGTATAGTAAATTAGAATATTTTTCCCATTCAATTGATGCTTTTTCTGAATCAACTGGAACTTAACACAGGTACTATCAGAAGCTGATGATGATATTTGTCATGTGAAGTAATCAATCAAACACAAAAAATGTACCACAATCACATTAACTAGGCTGAAAAAGCATTTAAAATGTATAAATAATTAAACTATTGAACATACAGAAGCCAACAAAACATGACAAGATATGCTTAATCCATAGGTTTTAGGTATAGGATAACCCTTGCAAGACTAGCATGACATGTTTAACGGAGCAAAAATAAACACTGGAATGACATCTATCATACTTTATACTTTAAGGAACATCCTTTATTGAAGCAAAACATTTTGCCACATTTATACATAAAGTGTTATATAAACAGATTACCAGTCATATTGAAATTATATCTTAGGTTGCTTATTGCTCCTAGAGTACTGATTTTGTGTCCCATATTTTTATCACTTAAGAAACTATGCAAGATTATCATTACCTTTGATTATTTTTGTAAAAGTATTCTAAAACTATGTTAAAATAAAACATGTGCACATCACAACTACTTTCAGCATTACTGTAACTACTTGGGTATTTTGATAAGTAAATAATTTGAGACTTACCTACGGTTAAGATGCTAGAATCTAACAGATCTTGGTGTGTCCTTGTTGGGCTGCAGAACGCAGACATATAAATCAGTGTCCCAACAATGTCCTCATTAAAATTGATGAAAAAAATGGTGGTTGTATAAATGTAGCTTGCTGGACTGGCAAATTGTCTTATACTGGTCTCAATTACTTCAGTGTTGTTCTGGCTTGGCATTTATAGTAATTTGTCAAGGCCTGTATTCAGTAACAGATTGACTCACATAACTGGAGCTATAATTACAACTGTTAGCTCTACCTTCTTTGTCTTTTTCTGTCTCTGACTCCCATTCCTTTGTGAACTCTCATAGTGCAAAAGCCATGTGTGTCTTGTTTTGTTTTAATACATTACTGACCCAGGGTCTCAGGTTACTGGGGTTCCTGTCATACATTTACTTCCAATCTCATAAAACACTGTGCAAAAAGCAGAAGCAGACCAGTGATGATTGCCCGATACCCTGCTACACAGCAGCTGCTAATTCTATTTTGTACCGAATTTGCAGCTGTTCCAAATTAAAATGTATATTGTAAATGGTGTAAATTTATTTATCCACAGTTACTGCACAGTAAAAATGCCCACTTCCTGATGCCAGTTTTAAACCAGCTGTGAATCAGAATGGTGTGCAGCAGATTCATGTAAATAGCCTGATTCAAATCCCCTCTGGTTTTCTGACCTGCTCCACAATCACAGCGCATGCGTTGCACTGTAATTTGATACTATCCAGTACATGTACTGCTTTGGGTGAAGGGACCACATAAATGCTAGATAAGATTGAGTTCAATTCAGATCAACAGATTCGCACTAAATTTAATCTTCCATATAAATGGAATGAGATACAGTATTTGGACGAGTGAAGTAATACATTCCCTTGTATAGAAACTGAAATGCATCAACTTTTAAACAATTAGACTAAAGGGAAAAAAGCAGGCATTATCGGTTATTGAGTGAATGTACCATTAGAACTGAATTTTGCAGGTAGGCAATAAATAAAAGATATGGAGAAATTATTTTTATTTAGCAAACTATTAAACCCAAATTGATACTTTACATCTGGCCCTACTGGATAGAAAGCTGCAGTCAGGAATGATCTTAGCTGACAATCAGCAATTCTGAACTGAGATCCAAACCCCATGATGAAATTTCCCCCAACTCATTAAAATAAAGCAAACTGTACAAAGTGTACTGCTGTGTGATTATAATATTTGGTGCATGTGACAGGATCATTTTAGTGATTTGCAGGATTTATCTCCTCTTAAAAGTACTGCCTAAGGCTAGTCTAATTGGTAAGAAAGGAAATTCCCTGTACTCCGCCTGTCAGTCTTTGTTTTATTTACTGAAAACTGCCTGAACATATTTACACAATAATGCGTAGAAATTACCGTGATGATTTTGATGCAATGAAGGACACAATGGACGTTTAAAGCTGAAGAAAATATTAAATTTCACTTTTTATAAGCAACTTTTTAATAACTAAAGTGTACAGTAAATATTGTGCTAAAATCTACTCCATAGTTTGAATCTCTCTTTCATATTTCTAATTTTTGCAGCAACTTCCATCTTCCTTCTCTGTATTTCAGTAAAGCAGTTGAAATATAGGATAAGTGTTGGTCGAAGAAAACTGGGATCAATGTTTTAGTAAGGGATTTGTAGTTATTTTGCAGATGGCAAACAGAGGTTAAAATTTTGGATAACAAAATCTTAGCAGATGTATTTTCTTGTATTTGCCACACTTTGGCAATGGGAACCCATATTACATTCAAGAGGAACCATTAAAATGTAGTTCTTTTTTGGTCTTCTTAATATGCACATTTTGCTTGCAACAAGATTGCAACAATAGGCAAATGGACTTCAATTAAAATGATGCTAAATAGAAATATGTCACTGATTTAAAAAAAATCTACAGCCATTTGTGCCATTTTCATCTATGCCAAGGGTAGACTAATATAATAATGCTATCATGGCAGAATGTTTGGAAGTTGGGAACATTTGGAACATTTTAACACTTGGCTTCATGATCAAGGCTAAATGGACAACAATCAGCTCCTTGGGGTCAGAGACTGGGTGTACTCATCCTGATGGCATCCAGTGGGCTGGCGAAAGACAACTATCTCCCTTTGTTTTCTATTCCCTTGGTGCTCATTGTGCCACATTATTTAAATGCACATTTAGTGTATGTCTTTCAATCAGAAATGTAGTGAGGGTCAAAGAGGAGAAGAAAAGTTCTTGAAATGCAACCTCCTAAGTATTCCGGTCAGACTCTCACTGTTTTTGTTCTTTTTAGAAGACTGCTGTTCAGGCACTGTGGCTGAGAAATAATTCAGCTAAGCAGATTTCCACACATTTACCAAGCTTTTAAACTCCATCTGATGCTGTTTGGAAGGAAGATAAGAGGAGTCTCATTCTAATCTCCAGGGACTCATCTTATCATGA
>NC_090390.1:47835652-47848152 GCF_036365525.1 Heterodontus francisci
CAGTGTAAAAGGAGGATGTTCGGTCCATTATTCTGGTGCCAGCTATCCAGTTAATCCCATTCCCCTGCTCTTTCAATAAACAAAAAAAGTTTTGAATCAATATAAAATCAAAATTTAACTCTTAAAATACAATTGATGGCTACTCATCAAAAATAAACTATCAAATGAATTTTTCGCATCAACTATATAACATTGGTGAGAAAATATTCATTTTGCTGTGCAAATTGAGATTTAGGCATGCAAGAGTATAACAAAAATGAAATGAGAAAAAGCCATTCAGCCCGTCAATCCCTTATCTTTCACAAACCATGTACAACCTCTATTATACTCTCCAGCTTTTAATCTCAAGAGGGAGAATTCTGCAAAATACTCCCTGATCCCCAAAGGTAATTTAAGCAAAATTTCAAATATTATAAGAAGAAATCGGAGTTGACTGGGTGGAGCAATGGTTTAAATCCTAGGCTTGAATCCAGACTAGACTGTTGGGATGATGGTCCCCTCTGTCTGCTGGCTGTGAGTGTCATAGGGGAAAGCAGTTTGGGAAACTCAATTTGTTTCTGATAGGTATGTGTCAACAAATTAGCACTAAGTTGACAATCTCACCCATTAGGGATGATTGTTGTTGCTTTACACAGTGCGGTAGGAGGTATTCTTCAGAGGTTGAAGTAGGTACAGAGTAGAGAGTGTTAATTTGCATCTGGCCTGTACTTTACCTGACCTAAGGGTGTTTTTTTAATATTTGTTTGTAGGATATGGGCGTCACTGGCTAGGCCAACATTTACTGCCCATCCATAATTGCCCTTGAACTGAGTGGCTTGCTGGGCCATTTCAGAGGGCATTTAAGAGTCAACCACATTGCTGTGGGCGTGGAGTCACATGTAGGTCAGTCAAGGTAAGGACGGCAGATTTCCTTCCCTAAAGGATATTAGTGAACCAGATGGATTTTTACAGCAATCGACACCCATGGTCACCATTAGATTAGCTTTTAATTCCAGCTTTATTAACTGAATTCAAATTTCACCATCTGGCGAGGTGGGATTCGAACCCGTGTCCCCAGAGCATTAGCCTGGGGCTCTGGATTACTAGTACTGTGACAGTGTTTTAATAATAAAGGGTTCCAATTGAATGAAAACTTGTTTCATTCTCCAATACTTTCATCTTAGTGAGAACATGGCCGGAATTTTGCATTGGGCGGGAGACCTTGCCTACTGGTCAAAAAGTCAGTGGCGAGCCCGCCTCTGCTGGGCCTGGGTAGCCAGGCTGGGATTTTTCACTCCCAGGCCCTTAATTGGTTTTGGGTAGGACTTCCACCTCCTTGAGGCAGGAAGTACTGCCTAATGGAGCTGCCAGCCAATCAGCCGTCCGGCAGCTTTTAGTCCCAGCAGCATCATCGGGAATGGTGGCCACTGCTGAGACTACACCCAGCCATCAGAGGCAACAGGAAGGACGGCCTGGGAACTCAGCTAAATTTTTAGGGCCACGCCGGGGACAATAGACCAGGTCCCGGCAAGGCAAGTGGGGGTCATTTGATGGGGGGGGGGGGGAGTGTTGTGTGTTGGGGGTGGTTGGGGCTTCTGGGGCGGCCCACTGTGGGGCATGGGCTGCCCGATCAGGAGGGCCCCCCCCCCCACAGCCCGCAAGAAGGCCGCCTGGTTTTACCAGGTGGGGTTCTTGGGGCCTTTGCCATTCAGCTGCCAAGGGTGAAATACCCGTGGCGGTGGGAGGAGGTCCTTAAGTGGCAGTTAATTGACCAATTATGGGCCATAATTGGTCTGGGAAGGGCGGGCAATTTCTCACTGCCACCCCATGTAAAATTGTAGTGGGGCTGGGAGGGGGTCAGGGATGCCCCACCCTCCCCCTTCCTCCCACTCAATTTTACGCCACCCCCACCCACCTCGCCACCAGCCTGCTCTTTGGGGGCTCTAAAATTCCAGCCCATAACTCCACCCCAACCCTGTAAAACCAAAGAACATAATTTATTTTTTTCCAATTTTCTCCCCTCATTATCTGAAGATGCTGATTCTTGCTGGTGTACAGTTCCACAGGTACTGGCAGCCCTCTGATAACTCATGAAAGTGGCTAGTTTCCAGGTGTGGGCCAAGAGAGGGATGGTTGACATCCTTCCATCTACGAAAGATGATGGACATGCAGCAAACAATTCATTTAGGTGGGGTGTCTTCCATTGGTGCATCTTTGTTGATAGCTGTGAAGGCCAATCCTTGAGAGGCAGGTTCTGCCACAAGTGTTGGATGTGAAGCTGCCAAATAACGCTGTGACTTATTCTTTTTGATATTGGTGCCTATTGTCAAGCTGCTTTAGAAACTGGTCATCGTGCTAATGCACACCAGTCCACAGGATGTGTCGCCATTTCTCTCTTTCACCAGCTAGTGACTCCCAAGTGCGATGGTCGACATTTAGGGCCTCCATGTCACGTGTGCAAGCATCCTTGAAGTGGAGCTTTGGGCACCCCACTGGTCATCTGGCCCCAGCTACCTCACCTGAAGAAGGTCCTTGGGTATGCGACCGTCTTCCATCTTGCGAAGGTGCTGGGGATATGGTTCGGAAGGGCCGGGGCGTGCACCAAAACATGAGAGGAGCGAGTAGCCAAGGTACGACAAAAGTTGGGCATGTGGGGGCAGCGATCTCTCTCCATTGTGGGTAAGAACCTGGTCATCAGGTGCGAGGCGCTCACGTTGTTGCTCTACGTGGCGCAGGTCTGGCCCATACCCCACTCCTGCGCCGTGGCAGTCACCCGAGCCATTTTCCGCTTCGTCTGGGGATCTAAAATGGACCGGGTCCGGAGGGACACGATGTTCAAATCTCTGGACATGGGCGGGAAAAATGTACCCAACGTGGCCCTCATCCTGATGACCACCTTCGTGTGCGGCTGCATCAAGCTATGTGTAGATCCCCAGTACGCAAACTCCAAGTGTCACTACGTGCTGAGGTTCTATCTGTCCCCGGTGTTGCGAAGGATGGGCCTGGTCACATTGCCGTGGAACGCACCATGCAGTTGGGCGGCGCCGTACCACCTATCCTTCGTGGAGCAGTTTCTGCGGAAAAACACCTTTGACCACCGGTCCATCAGGCAGTGGTCTGCACGGAATGTCCTCAAGGCCCTACGGGAAAAGGAAACGGTGGATCCTGTCGGATGGTTCCCCGAGCAGACCGTCAAAGTCATTTGGCGGAATGCCTCATCACCAGAACTTTCAAACAAGCACCAAGACGTAGCTTGGCTGGTGGTGAGAAGGGCCCTCCCCGTCAGATCCTTCATGCACACCCGAAGTCTCGCCCCCTCCGCACAGTGCCCCCGCGTTGGCTGTGGTGGGGAAGAGACGGTCGCCCACCTCCTCCTGGAATGTGCCTTTGCAAAGCAGGTGTGGAAAGAGATGCAGTGGTTTTTGTCAAGGTTCATCTCAAGCAGCTCTGTAACACAGGAGTCTGTGCTCTACGGGCTGTTCCCAGGGACGCACACCGAGACAAACATCAACTGCTGCTGGAGGACTATCAATTCGGTGAAAGACGCCCCTTGGTCTGCCCGAAACTTGCTGGTCTTCCAGCGCAAAGAGTTGTCCACCACCGAATGTTGCAGACTGGCACATTCCAAGGTCCAGGACTACGTGCTGAGGGACGCACTAAAGCTTGGGGCAGCCGCAGCAAAGGCTCAATGGGGAAAGACCACAGTGTAAGGTTCCCCCACCAAGCTGGACTGAGGGGCTGGAACCATGGGAAGCCCCTCGAACTGTATCGTTAATATTCTCAATTGCTGTAAATGTAAAACTGTAATTGACATGACAATTGTGAAACGGAAGGGTTGGGAAGAAACTCATGACATTATTGAAAGAAACTGATCTCTTTTGCAATGTTTGTATTTTTTCGTGCTGTTTGGAAACTGTTTGGCAATGTAATTTTTACAGATTTTTATGAATAAAGTATATTTTGGAAAAAAAAAAATCTTGCGGACCCGTCTGATCCACCAAAGCCACATCTGTTTGATTAGTGCCAACACACTTGGGAGCTCTGCCTTTGAGAGGACTGCCACAAATGTGATTTTGTCCTGCCAGGATATACCCGTAATGCGCCGCAGACAGTGATGATGGAAATTATTGAGCTTCTTTTCCTGGTAGCTGTAAGTCACCCATGTTTCGTAGCCATACAGCAAGGTGCTGAGAACACCGGCCTTATAAACCATCAGCTTGGTCCAAATTAAAAACAGAAAGTTCCGGAAATACTCAGCAGGTCAGGCAGCATCTGTGGGGAGAGAAGTAGAGTTAATGTTTCAGACCTGAAGCATTGGGCTGAATTTTATCAGCTTTGAAGCGGTAGCCTTCCGTCATGGAAGCGCTGCCGCAGAGCCCCTGCGTGTAATATTGCGGGGGCACATTTAAATGGAGGGGGTGGAATGGCTGCCTCCCGGTGATGTCGTCGGGAGCGTCTGCTGTGTCCTCGGCAATGGCGTCCAGTGCCGTTGCGCTGGCACCGCCATTTTTAAAGGGCTGCAAGCCCTTAGATGAAATTTCAATGTTTAAAGGGACCAGTTTGCTAATGAATTTAAATAAAGATCTGTTCACATCTGCAATCCCCTCTGCCACCACCCCCCCATGAATAAGCATAGTTTTTTGCCCTATCCCCCCAAAAAAAGTGTTCTCACCCATGACCTGTCCCCACCCCAAACTTTATTCCCTTTGACTCAAAACCCCTTCCTACCAACCCCACAGCCAATAAGAAATGTTTTTCCCGCTTCCCCCCCAGCCCTGATAATTTCAGTCCTCCCCCTCCACATCAGTGTCTCGCCTTGGAACTCCGTATAGAGTTCCGAAGGTACGCGAGTTGGGGCTGGCAACCGTCCCACGCCGATTTTACGGCCACCAGGAGCAGGTAAGGCCATTTGCATTTGATTAAATGAAGTTGATTATTTAAATGAAGGTGGCAGGGGGCCGCATCGAGGCCTCGCTGCTGCCGGTAATATGCAGCAGGGCCTTTTCGGCATTGTGGGTCATGACGGGCCGCACCTGCAAGTTATTTACAGGCCTCCCTGCCACGGTCCACCATGTCGAGGGGCTGGTAAAATCCAGCCCATTAACTCTGCTTCTCTCTCCACAGATGCTGCCTGACCTGCTGAGTATTTCCAGCACTTTCTGTTTATATTTCAGATTTCCAGCATCTCAGTATTTTGCTTTTATTTTAGCCTTGTCCTAAGGGTCAGCTTGATGTTATCCCATGTGCATTTCGCAAGTCGGCCAAAGGTGGTAGCTGCTTTCCCTATGCGTGTGTCGAGCTCTGCATCAAGGGACAGATTGTCTGTCACCGTGGACCCAAGGTAGCAGAATTTGCTAACCACTTCCAATGGGGTGCTATTTAGTGTGACAGGGGCAGGGATGCAACACCTTGTCCCATGACCACAGTTTTCTTGACCTTTATAGTCAAGGGGAACAAGTTACAGGCACGGGAGAAACAGTCCATGAGTCTTTGTAGCTGAGTTTCCATGTGAGCAACCAACACAGTATCACTGGCATAGAGGAGTTCTCTGATCAGGACGTGATGCGTTTTTGGCTTCGCTTTCAGCCATGATAGATTGTAGAGCTTGCCGTCAGACCGAGTGTGCAAGTAGACTCCTGCCATATCTGCGGGGAAGGCAAAGGTTAGGAGCATGGAGAGGAAGATGCCAAACAGAGTGGGGGCTAGGACACAATCCTGTTTCATTCCATTCTTCACTCAGAAACTATCAAAGTGGAGCCATCAAACTGTACAGTGCAGTGCATATTGTCATGGAGGGAGCGGATGAGACTGAGGAGCTTCGGTGGACAGAACCCTCCTCTGCTGATGGTGTCGAATGCCTTAATGAGATCTACAAAAGTAAGGTAAAGGGGCATACTCTGTTCCCTACACTTCTGTTGTAGCTGGCATATGGCGAAGATCATATCCACAGTAGGTCTGCTGGCATGGAAATCATACTGCGCTTCCGGGTACACTTGGTCTGCAAGTAAATGTTAGCAGTTTATTCAGTCATGGAAGACAACTCTGTCTAGCACAGATAGTGTCCTACCCATACATACTTTATTCAGCAGGTAGCATTGGATAGCGATTAGGAGTAGAATGACTGATTTTTTATACCCCTCCCTAACCCAGGGGTGCTGAGGCCAGTTGTAGTGCTTAACTGCTCCCCTGGCTAAGATCAAATACCCCAGAACAGATTAGAATCTATGGTTGAATCTACTGAAAAATATACTTTACATAACAATTGCATTCTAAACTTAAGAAAGGTTCAACAATTATTTTCTTAAAAAGCATCTTTTGTTAAGGTGCTAATTTCATAGCCTGTGAGGTAAATTTATATTTACGTTAGCAGCTGTCAACTGCAAAAACATGCTAATTGAGACAAACCTTCTCTTGCTATACCTCAATTGCCCTCTTTGCTTTTTCGACAATGTTTTCCCCTCTTCTTCTGAAATGATTCATGCTCGGTGCAGGTCCATGGAGGTTGGCAGTCCTCCAAATGTCCATGGAAGTTGCTATGCCTCATTTATAGACAGAACTAGTGAGTGCTGGCAAGGTATTTGACCATAGAGCGTCTCATAGATTGAACCCAATCCTGTCCTCAATCAACACCCACATTTTCTAAAAAAGTTTGCTGGATAGTGATTAGGAGTGAGAACACCCACCCCCTCAACTTCAAAGACACTGGGTGAGAAATTGGGCTCGTTAATGCACATTTTTGGGGCGCTATGAGAGCTCTTAGAACTCCAAAATGGTGTCCTCAGCATGCCTGCACACTTCTGGGATAGATTGTGCCAGATGCCATATTGGTGCAGGTACGTGCAGTGTACGTGCACCGAGAGTATGCAGAACAGGAAGATTATGAAGTCAATCGGCATGCAGTGCTGATTTGACACAAGCAGTGCCATTTTGGAGCTCACTGCTCCAGCCAACATTGTCTCTCAACCTTGCACAACTGAGCATGCATTCAACAGCAGGATAGACCACCTCCACTCCCATCCCTCCACCACCAGCTCTATTAAAAGGGATCATCAACTAGATTCAGGATAGTTGCTGCTTGATTTTTTTCTGGCTTTTGCTTCGATTCCAGAGGTGTTTGGCGTTTTCTGTAGTTATTTCAAGTTGCAAAAGGCTGCAGGGAGCGGTGTGGCAGGTGCTGAAGGACCTTTTGCTGACTTAAAGGCTGCTGCACAAATCAGTTGCCCTCAGAAATGGTTGCACTAGCAAGTGGCCTTGGAGGATGACCTCGAGCAGCTCTGGACCGAGAAGGCCTGGCTGTGGACTGTACTATCGCAGCATGGGCAGCAGTAGTCTGGACTGGCTGGCTGACATGCAATAGCAAGGGCACTGGTGGAGTGGTGGGATGGGAGGACAAATTCTCTGTTCCTGAGAGAGGGCAGCTGGTTTGTGCTCCATGGAGCCACTGCTGCTTTCCCCGGGCAGTGCCTCAGCAATCCGAGTAATCTGTTGGAGGACAGCTTACTGGACTGCTGTAACATTCTGAAATTCCCTTTGTACACTGTCATTCACACCAATGATGGCAACAGGCTGAGCTTGCATGACCCTAGTCTGAACTTCCACTGCAGCAGTCATACGTTGGGTGGCTGCTGCTTGTATTGTAATGGAAGCTGGGACATTGGCCATCAGACACTGCTTCATGGTTGTTTCCACAAGTGTGCTAATGGAGTTGGCCGCGACTTCCATGCTGGACAGGATGGGCTCCAAGCTCTGTGCAAAGTCCTGTGTCAGGTTGGTGCTGTACTCCTCCATGCTCCTTGACATTGTCGGCAGGCTTTCTGGCAGGCTTCTCAATGCACCAAGCATTTGTTGTGCATATCCATCAGTGTTTTTCTGTAGGCTGCCACATCAAAGTCCTCATCTGAGCCCTCTGCAGCGGACCCTTTGGGTGACCTCGCCTTCCAGTGAGCTGGCACCTGTGCAATCCTTGCCCCCTGCCCTGGCTGCAGCCCACTCGTGCCCGGTGTCTCACCACATGCAGATCTCGCCTCTAATCTATCGTTTAAGATATATGCAGTGTCAGTATCTGAACTGGTGGCTGTGAGTGTAAAATCAAATGATGGTGCTGTGTCTTCGTCATCACTCTTTTGTTGGTGTTCCTCCACTGTCTGGCCAAGTTGCACCTCTTGGTTATTTGAAAGGAAAAAGACCAAACGTAAGGTTGTGGTGCGGGGAGGGGGGAAATGTAAGCGGTGCATGCTCACATCATCTGCAGCTTGTAAATCAGAAGAGAGCTTGGGGTGAGGGAGAGGTGGGATGTGAGAAGGAGGATTAAGTATGAGGATACTGTCACCTTCGATGGTTTCAGCCCACTGTTGGCCACAGTCTCAACAATGGCCAGAACCATCTCCTCCATGGGGGTTCGGATAGGCAGGTGGGCTTGTCTCCCTCCGGTTAGCTCCTGCTGCTGGGGATGTGCGCCACCTTGTCCTATAAAAGAGAGGGAAGTGTGCCAGTAGGTGTAGTGCAAACTGTTTGGGTGATGTGGGCTGTCATGGTTGAGTAGCTTGCAGCATATGGTATTTGTGAGATGTGGCTGTGAGGCTTGCAGCAGTGCTAAATGTGAGAGGGTAAGATGAAGCTATGAATGTTAGGTATGAGGTCTGATTGATAGAGATTGTTGGTAGATGAGTGATGGGGATATGGTGATTTGAGTAGTGGCTGAGGCTAGTAATGCTGTTGGTAGGATATGGCATTTGAAGGTGCATTCACTGACCTTGACCACTAGTGAGGTTGAAATCTTTGCGGCACTGTATCCAGCTCCTCAGGGCTTGACTCCTGGCAATGGCCTCCATGGCTATCTGCTCGGACTGCCTTTTGACTGTGTTTCTAGAGGGCCTTTTGGCTCCCTGCAAATACAGGATCTCTTCTCCTCCTTTCCACCTCCTCCACCAAGATCTCCACTGCAGTGTCAGAAAACCTTGAAGCCGCTCTCTTCCCTGTTGTTCCATTCTTCAATCTTTTTCAGGTCAGATTCTCTCCAACCATGACTCCCAGTACCTGTTCCAGCCACAATGCACCTCCCCATTAAGAGATGCAGGCTAGCTTTAAGCAGTGCAGGTTAGCCACTCACAATATTTGCACCCTGCTGATGCATCCAGCCAATGAGCAACGTGGTTTACGCTGGCTGGACATAGAGATCATGGAAATTAGAAGACAGCACTAAGCTGGCATGCTGCCTGCATTGCAATTAACTGTCACGGGTTAATCACAGATTGTGATCCCCTCACCCATTTTTTGGGGTTATACAATTTATCATCCAATTGTAGGGCCTCCGCTACCTCAGCAAACTCAGCACAGACCAGTAAAATAAAAGCAAAATACTGCAGATGCTGGAAATCTGAAATAAAAACAAGAAATGCTGGAAATACTCAGCAGGCCTGGCAGCATCTGTGGAGAGAGAAGCAAAGTTAACATTTCAGGTCATTGACCCTTCAACAGAACTGGCAAATGATAGAAATGTAATCGGTTTTAAGTAAATAAAGCGGGGGTGGGGCAAGAGATAACAAAAGACAAGGTGTGGTTAGGACAAGGTCACAGAGAATAATTGACCAGAAGATCATGGAGCAAAGGCAAACAGTATGTTAATGGTGTGCTGAAAGACAAAGTGTTAGTGCAGAGAGGGTGTTAATTGGCAGAAAAATGAACAGCTCTGGCCCAAAGCACAAACATGAAAAAAAGCAGTGGGTAGGCACATGGTAAAAAAAAAGAATGATACAAACTAAAATATAATAAACAAATAGAAAAGAAAAAAGAAAAACTAACTAAAAAAAAAGGGGGTGGCCCATCATGCTCTGAAATTATCGAACTCAATGTTCAGTCCGGCAGGCTATAGCGTGCCTAATCAGTAAATGAGATGCTGTTCCTCGAGCTTGCGTTGATGTGCACTGGAACATTGCAGCAAGCCCAGGACAGATTTCTGGGCATGAGAGCGGGGGTGGGGAGGCGGGGGGAGGGTGTTGAAATGGCAAGCAACCGGAAGCTCGGAGTCATGCTTTCAGACTGAGAGGAGGTGTTCCGCAAAACGGTCATCCAATCTGCGTTTGGTCTCCCCAATGTAGAGGAGACCACATTGTGAGCAGCGAATACAGTATACTAAATTGAAAGAAGTACAAGTAAACTGCTGCTTCATCCGAAAGGAGTGTTTGGGGCCTTGGATAGTGAGGAGAAAGGAGGTAAATGGGCAGGTATTACACCTCCTGCGATTGCATGGGAAGGTGCCGTGAGAAGGGTCGAGGTGTTGGGGGTAATGGAGGAGTGGACCAGAGTGTCGCGGAGGAAACGATCCCTTCGGAATGCTGACGGGGAGGGGAGGGAAAGATGCATTTGGTAGTGACATCACGCTGGATGTGGCGGAAATGGTGGAGGATGATCCTTTGGATGTGGAGGCTGGTGGGGTGGAAAGTGAGGACAAGGGGAACCCTGTCGCAGTTCTGGGAGGGAGGGGAAGGAGTGAGGGTAGAGCTGTGGGAAATGGGCTGGACACGGTTAAGGGCCCTGTCAACCACAGTGGGCAGTGATCCTTGGTTGAGGAAAAAGGAAGACATATCAGCAGCACTGTCGTGGAAGGTTACATCATCAGAGCAGATGCGTCAGAGACGGAGAAACTGGGAGACCAATGTAGGGATTGAACAAGGTACCTTTGTAGTCTCATATAATAAAAGCAAAATACTGCAGATGCTGGAATCTGAAATAAAAACAAAAAGTGCTGGAAATACTCAGCAAGTCTGGCTGCATCTGTGGAGAGAGAAGCAGAGTTAATGTTTCAGGTAAATGAACTTTCATCAGAGCTGGCAAATGTTAGAAATGTAATAATTTGTAGTCTATATTGGTTTTAACCCACTTTATATCACATAGGTATCCTTCGAGCCTTATTTGACTCTTTTTATATTCACATTGTAGTTGTTATCTTATCTTTTAAATTACTTTTGTTTGTATTACTAGCAAATTGTTATATACGGCCAATAATGGAACTATTTACTACTAATGTGGTTCCATATTTGTATAGATTTATCTCACGCACAATTTCTATATTTTCTAACTCAATGTATGATAGTGACATTTCTAAAATGCATACATATTTTATGGCAGAAAATGCAGGAATCAAATAAATGAGACATCTGATTGCAGCAGAGCTAAGGGTCATTAAAGGATTTTATAACAGTTCTCAAAGTGTGGTGGAATTTTCCAACAGCTGCTGTTGTTGCATTCTGCTTTTACAAAACCCCAGTGTCTGACTTAGTGAGTTGATCTACATTAATTTTTAATCAGCAATCTGGAGAGCCAAAAAGTTTTAAAAAGTCAGATTTGTTTACTTGCTGTTGATCCATAGTAAATTTCCTCTAAACTTTGAACACAAAACTAATGACCACATGACAACATGTTTAATTCTATTACTCATGCTATGCAAATGGAACTTCTAGTTCACAGCTTTACTTTCATATTGGTGGCTTACAGTATTTTTAATATGTACTTGCAATAGATCTAAAAGTGATATAGTTACATCTTGACTCTGTTATTACATTAAATATTAAAATTATAAGTTTATATAGAACTGTGCAAAATGGATATAATTCTCTAACACATTATTGATCTCAGTTGATACAGGAGATCAAATTTGACAAATCTTGAAGACCAAAGTATATTAAAATGAAGAATAAGAAGCCCTCTAGTGGTACTGATCAGAACTACAAATAAAATGCTAATCAGCTAAGTTGCAAAAATTATGAAGCATTTTTAGCATTAAAAAAGTCACAGGTCCTAACACTTTGGCTTGCATGATATAAAATAATTATTGCATCCTTACCTTCTTCCCTGCCTAAACAGAAACAGGTGCAGGGTCGCAGTCATGTTTCTGCAAATTAGCCAGAACACAGGAGGCTGTTTGTCTATTTATGTGTCAGAACTTTGACAAAAATTGAGCTGACATCTTGGTGTTCTCTCCATGGAGGAAGGAGATGTTTTGAGGATGCTAACATGACTGGTCTGTGTGGATTCTTATTATTTGTAGATCTCACTCTTTGAAACTTGTGTTCGAAGGAGACAAGCCAAAGTACTGGTGTCAGTTAACCTCACAACATCTATCAGCTGTATGGCTCCTTTGGAAACACTTTTCTCCTTACATTTTCTCTGCTGTCACTTCTCAGGCATGCTTTATGTCATCTATATATTCATAGTACATCCAGCTGGTTTGACTGTGGGTATTAATAATTCTGTGCTTTACAGCGTGTGAAAATATTCTACATTCCACTGCCAATTGTTTGTTTCTGTGTGTAATCTGTATTTAGCTGGTTTCTAAACTTGTTGAAAAGTAGCGTAATGTCTGTGACACAATATAATTTTTCTGTTCTTTGATGTACTCAAAGCAAAGGTAATTCCAAGTTCCAGTCATATTGTTAATATCGCAAATAGCTTTGTTTTCTCTAAACAAGTGATTGTAAGGGGGTTTAGATAAAACCCTTTGATGACTGTGTGCAGTTTTCCCA
>NC_090390.1:47853152-47883152 GCF_036365525.1 Heterodontus francisci
GTGGCAGTCAGGGCTCTGTAGATATCATAGGATTCTGATTTACATATTTAAAATAGTCTATTGCTTGAAACAGGCTGATGCTTTGGTCACCTATTGATAGGGTCCTCTGAAAGTAGCATCAGGCAGGTTATCGGTGTAATGGGGCAGGAAGTCTACCATTCCCATTTTGAGGTCATTAATGCCCATTTTGACAAGTTAAAAATCAATCCCATTGGAATCTTAATTGTATGGAGAGGTTCTGATAATGTCATGAAATTCTGTAGAACTGTTGGATTTAATTGCACTTCGAAACTCTGTCCACATATATGTTATCTGGATTTTCATGCAAAAGAAAAAGTTCCTTTCGTGGCAATTATTTACTGCATAATTGCAAAGTTGAAGTGGCGTGACGTCTTTAATTGTGATCTAAAATTCAACGATATTGCATTGCAGATTTGTGGTCTTTTTTTTGGAAGCTGTTTTGTGGTTTATATCCTGGTCCATATATTATTTCTTATATTATCTGGTGGAATGTTATTCCCATTGCACTTTGTTATTTTTGATCCCCTTGTGTTCTCCCTTTATTTCTTAGTTGATGTCATTTACGGTCATAAAGTCTCCGAGAGCTGGAACAGTCAATTGACTAGACTGTTAACCCCAGTGTCAGCTTGGCTCAGATGTAACACTCTCAATTCTGCACCAGACGTCTGTGGGTTCAAGCCCCATTCTAGGACTTTAGGGAATAGTGTTGGCTCATACTTCAGTGTACTGCTGAGTGACTGCTGCAATCTCAGAGGTGCTTTCTTTCGGATGAGATGTTAAGCTGAGGCCTTGTTTGCTTGTTCAGGTGATTCAATGGGATGTTACAGAATCCACACCACTATTCAAAGAAGCAGAGGGAGTTCTGGTATCCTGGCTAATATTGTACCCTCAAATAACATCACTAAAAATTGTCATTCCTCTCATTGATAGTTATGGGATCTTGCTATATGCAGTTTGCTGTATTTGAAGTGCTTTGGGATATTCCTGGGAAATGTAATGAGGCTTAATATAAATTGACGTTCTTTTTGACACCCCTCATTGCTGCTTAGCAGTCAATATGACAGGAAATGTGCCTGCAGGGGGAAGCTGATAGTGTCAGTTCTTCCAAATAGCTTAAGGTAGGATAACCTGCCGCAGTATTGCTTACCTGATAACGGATGTAACTTTTACTTAATAACAGTAGGCAAACCTGAATGATATGTAGATCCAAGACTCAAACCTCACAAAAGCACAACATAGATATGGATCAAGAAGGCCATTTGACCCATCTATCTAGAAAACCTGTAATCCACCATCATACCACCCAACAGTCTCTTCACAATATTATACAACAGATATAGAAGAGGAAAGCCACTTTAACTCAAATAAAACTGCAGTCCCCTAATCAGAGCATCCAGTTGAGTCTTAAATTCTTCCTTGGTTCTTGCTTCCATTACCCTTTCCAGAAGTCCATTCCATGTGTTGATCAGTCTGTCACGTGAAGAAGAACTTGTTAATATTGTTACGAGAGTGCTTCTTTTTTTTTGTAAAATATGTTTTAAGGACTTATAGTTCAATTATGGACATTGATTCATCTGGAATCATCAACTTTGTGGGGTTTTTTTTAGAAAGAAATCACCAGAAGGTTCCTGGATTTGGCTTGTAAACAAGTCTTACTGGAAGGTACCTGTCTGTGGATAATCACTCAGCAGGGGTTGTTTTTGACTTGGGGAGATGTTTACAAAGAAGTGACAGTCAAAATTATAGAGGTCAGGAGACTTGACTTCTGAAATGTTTTTGGTTTCTGTTTGAACTGTTACAACACAGTTGGTTTTTGCCTGCCAAAGAAGAATACCCAGCTCATCTCTCTCTCTTGAAACAAAACCTTGCATTTCCAGTCTGTCAGTTTCCTTTTTCCAACTATATTTGAAGAAACCCTGCATATCAAATGTGTGGGAACTGAAACTTTGTTGCCACATTTCTGCTTTAAGACCTATCCGAAGCCTCTGTAGCTGCATTTTTGGAAAGGCTACCCAAATTGATTTTCAACATCACCTGGAAAGAATTGTTCTAGGAAGATCCCAGTGACAGCCATCTATACGCATTTGGGACGCCAAACCAAAACCAAGGACAGGTATTCCGTATAAGTGATTTTTAAAATTTTCTTTGTAACAGTGCTATAAACAATAATCCCTTTTATTTTTCAGGTTAGCTGGTGTATGTATGTGTGTGTCTGAGGGGTGAAGATAAATAAGGGGCTTTAATATTTCAGTCTCTGTGCATAAGTTTTATTTCATTATTGGTTAAGACTTGTTTTATAATAAACTGATAATTTTGTTGTTTATTAAAGAAACCTGGTTGGTGTGTTTTATTCTGAGAAAAATAGTGTATATGATTGACTGTATCGGTAAGTGGGAAAATTGAAATATATGTTGTGACCTGTGGAGAAGTGGGACTAGAATAAACAGTGCACTCCTCCCACCTCGGTTGTAACAATATCAGTCTTCAATTTGCCTTTCACCAGTTTGAAGCTGTGCTTCCTTATCCTCTTGTCATTTTAATAGGAAGTAGTGTTTTGGATTTACCTTTTATATGTCCCGATAAGGTCACCTCTCAGTCGCCTCTCCTCAAGACTCCTTATAACCCTGATGCAAGTGATAAATCTTGTACTCTTCTCTGTATTGCCTGTCGGGCTTGAATATCTCCTTTATAAAATGGACACAGGACTGAAAGTGGAACTTGACAAGAGCATTATGCAGTTTAAGCAGTAATCCCTTGAACTTGTACTTTCCTATTTTGGCTATCTAGTTCAGTTTAATATTTACTTTGTTAATTTCTGCAGTGATTTGACATGTTGAGCACTAACTCTACTATTGCCCTTAGATTATTTTCAACTTTTTGACAATCCATCTTGACAACATTAATGGATTCAACTGCCCCTCCAAGTTTGGTATCATCAGCAAATGTTGTCAATTTGCATTAAGCTTCTGCATTTAATAGATTAACGTCAATTAGAAACAGTTGGGATCCAGAACCAGTTCCTGGGGCACTCCAGTATTTCCCACCATCCTGAATTCACCATCTTAACAAGTATACACTGCTTCCTACCCTCAGTAAATTTCTTGTCCATTCCTATTTTGTCAAAAGACTTTTCTGGAAATCTGAGAGTACCATATTGTAGGGCTTTCCTAAGTATATTTGAAATGTCATGTCCTCTAAAAAAAATTCAAGGTGGTTGGTCAGGCCTCCTTCCAGAATCTGTATTGGCTGCTATTTATTTTATTATTGCATAGGTAATCCTAAAATTTATTTCCAATCAATTCCATTATTTGACCTGAGATTGATGCAAGACAGATTAGTGCCTCCAAGGTGTTTGATGAAGTCCATTCCAGATTTGATTCACTTTGTGTGAAGATCATCCTGACATTAATTTAAGTTCATCTTTCAGCAGTTTTCAAGCTCTTCTATGGACTGGGGTTCATAATCTGGAATGATATTCCAATGCTGAATTGTCAGAGGTGCAACCTCCAATGAAATGGTAAACTAAATCCTTGTTTGCCTGCTCAGTTAAAATGTAAAAGATCCAGTGGTATTATTTGAAGAGAAGGGAATTCTCATGATATCGTGGGAAACATTTCCTTCCCAACTTTCAGCACCAAAAACTGAACACCTGGTCATTCATTCATTATCTGCTCATGGGACCTTGCTGTGGTCCAACTGGCTACTTCATTTGTCTACATAACAACAGTGACTGCACTTCAAAACTAATCCATTGGTTGTGAACTGCTTTGGGATGGCAAGTTGTTTCTTCTTTAAAGTCATGGTACCTTGCCCTGGAGTCCAGGTTTACTTTGAAGAATGCTTGCATTTTCCTCTTTTGTACCATTTACTATCATAAATGCCTCTCTAAAGTCCCCTCACATTCACCTCCTTTCAGACTTGAAGAGTCCAAGTTGCTCTATTTTCACTCATAGCTCTATTCTCTAATGGAGGGATGTACCTTGTTGTTCCTATTTACATTGTCTCCTCCTCCAATGCTTGAATGCCGCTGCTTATAAATTTATATAATGTCTCTTGCGAGAAAGTAAGCTTTCTATTGCCAGCACTATCAGGTCGCTGATTTTATGTTATTTTACACAGCTGTTGCTAAATTCCAATTACTAGAACTGTTACTTATAGGAACTAATGCTTTATTTACAAGTTGTTCATATAATCGGAATCTTGCTGTGGCCAGGTATGCGCAGAGAGAGAAAAAGAGATAAATTCAAAAAATGAAAATTTTTGATTTTTTTTTCCTCAATTACTAGTGCCATGGAGCACAAACAGTTTAAACATCAAGCCAGCTGCATTTCTAAAGAGCTAATCTATTTCTCCTTTGACCAGAGGGAAAGAAATCATTATTACATGATTAGTGGCTTTAGTTAGGCAAAATGCAGCAGTAGCAAGCAAGGCAGTGAGGATGAGTTGTATTAATTACCTAACACTTGCTGGCAAGATAATTTTATCAGTGATTTGGCCACTGGAAAGTTGCAGCTTTTGATAAAAGCTGATAAGTCCTTAGTTACATCAAAACATTGGGGAGCGGGGCAGTGTCAAATGAAATGTATCTCATCAGCTTTTCAGTGACAAACCAAATTCATTCCTCATGTAATTGATAACGGACTCAGCCAATTATTTCACACATTACAATACACAGAGGTCCCTTTTACAGGTTTTGTGCTGCTGTAATTAGCTATGCTAATATCTCCTTTATTGGCCCTAATATTGCTCAACACCTTTTGCCATCCTGAAACCCACCAGAGCCTCATGGCCTGTCAGGATAGCTGATTATTGAGAAGGATAGCTTTAATCAAACATAATTGCAGTTAATTTTTCTCTCCTGCTCTCGTTTGCCAGCATCTAATGCCATAGACTCGTTGATATTCCATTAAATTACAATTAAACAGGCTGCTTTGTTTCTGATAGTCTGAACAACACCACAAAGTTCTGTAGCCATTTAAGAGTGCTGTTTAGTAATAATTGCTTCCACACTCACAAAGGAGCAATTTACACAATACCCATGTAGAATTTAAACAGCACATAATGTAATGGATATTACACTTGAGTCTAACACTACAATTAAAATGATTTTCATCAGATAAGAAAAGAGCTCTTGCTAATCAACTTCATAAAAGTAAAAATAAATGAACCAATTCATAGTTCAAACATGCATCAATTGAAGTGGCTGTGAAAATGACATGGAAAGACCAAACCTTTAGCTTTTGTGAATTAGTGTTATTTGCATCATTAACATGGTTCATACACAAGTATTAAGCCATATTAGTGTATCAAGGAATTATGGGATAGTATTTGTGTAAGCAGTGACCTATACAAGAATATAAGCTGTTCATGACAATTACAGCATCTGTAGAAGATTGTTTTAGTAAAAACATCTACTGTCTATTACTCTTCTATAAAAACAGCTTCTACTTGGTAAATATTTAAGTTCCACATTTGATTACCTTTTCGATCCTCAATTAAATATTTAAAATATCTCCAATAATAATCTTGTCAATTGTGTGAATGCTAAGTTTGGTGTTAATGAACCCCATGTTGACCCTGAATGAACTGCAATACGTAAGTGTTCAGGAAAGTGGAAAGTCCAATATAGCATGTTGTAAGGAACAATTGAATTTATTGAAGATTAGAGAGCAGATTTCTAAATGAGTTATATTCGACAATAAAACAAAAAAAAAATTCAAAGACCTCACATTGCACACATTTCCAGTCCTATATTGGTGGATGGCATTGTTTTGCAGGGGCAGCGGATCCGCTTGAACTGGAGCCTACCGTCAAGCTGAAGAGAAGCAGAAGTAAATAAAGCCCATATTTCAAGCTTGATTTACTCTAAAACCTACTGTGAAAGATTATGACTCTTTAGGGAAATAAACACAGGGTCAGAGAATTAGTGTACATAATGGTCATTTTGATAATGGGCCAACCGATGCAACCTTAAACATACTGTACACAATTAAGCATAATGCACTAATGACAACACAGGATTTTTATCACCTCTTTGTGATCAGCAAATCTGTGTTTGGCAGTAATAAAGAGTTTATTGGTGCTAAAGTCAAAGATTTTCTGCCACACAAAAAGATTTTTTTTTCCCGTTGCTTTCAACACAAGCACTGAGTACTGGTGGCTGAAAACACAAATTCATGCAGGCTGTCAGATATCACCTATGAAGTTCCTGTTCGAAGTGCAAGAGAGCAAATGACTAGAAATGCCTTTTGACTTCTTGATGCCTGATACAGCCAATATCCCCTAAGAGACCAGCACCTTATGCCCAAGCTGCCTTCCTACATTCTGGCCTGACCGTTTCAGATCAAAAAGTTACAGGCACACTCGATGTTGACTCAATGCAGGAAGCAATTCAAAGAAAAATTTACCAGTTCCACAAGTAAATATCATTACTTGAGTAAGTCACAATGAAACAATACCTATATTGTTTTGCCCAGGCTTCTCCCAAATAGGAAATGCTTTGCTATTTTTCAGTATTGCTATATTGTGTGAAAATATACAAAAAGTTAGCATTAAACAACGGAAAGGCTGTGATCGCTTATAAATTTGGTAATGACGGTATAATGGTTATCACTATTGTTGTAAAGAAAATTTGGTTTCTGTGCTTTATTATTGACCTTGTGCAAGCATTGACAAATTAAGAACAGTATGTTATAGAATATTAGGAAATTCATTTAAATGCCTTGAGAGTTTGAAACAGTATGTAATCTGCTATCTCTGGTACTCCAAAGGTAGGCAGTATTTTTTTTAAAATTGTTTCAAGCGGCCGTCAAGATATTGCAGATTGCATACAAGATTCATTTATGTTGTTATATGTTAAAGAGGAGGAACATTTGCTGATGAACTGTCTTCACCCAGTCCCTCACAGATGACATTTGTTCAGAAGATTAGCCAGGTTGTAATGTGCAGCATAATTGCCCTATGCGTATGTCCCCGAAGTGAAACCTAATTGCTTGACAGGCCCATAACTTTGCTGGATGCTCTCACCTTGTTAGGTCCTATTCTGATGTAGTTAAAATGAAGCATGACCGCAGGTGTGTGTAATTTACCTGGGTATTGACTTTGCCTGGTTTAATTGCAGCGTAGTTGTTAGTAAAAATTGGTGGGTGGAATATCAAGTGACTTATGTTGATGGCAGATGTGCATGCAAGGGAAACTGTGAACGATATATTAATGAATAATAAAAGGTGTAATACAAAAGCAGCAAAATACGTGAGCCACGCATACTAAAAAAATACAACCTTTTTGTTCTTTATGATGATCTTATTTATTCACCTGTCAGTTAAAGTAGCAATTTGCTTATTCTTCTCATGTATTTTTAATATTTTTCTGTTCTGTATTTAATTTTAGATTCTTCTTAAAGTTTTTCCTCAAGTGCAATCAGAACTGTTTGAAGAATGCAGGAAATCCAAGAGATATGCGTAGATTCCAGGTAATTAAAAATTTAAAAATTTACCATGTAATGGGCTCTTAATCTTTTGGGGCTTTTTGGGGAGATATTTGGGGATCGTTAGGATTCACTTTCTGGACACCATGAGTGCTCTTAGAGCTCCAAAATAATGTCCATGGCACATGCACACATTTGTGAGGGGAATCATGCCCGAAGCCATATTGGTCAGGTGTTAGCGCATAGACAGTGAACGTCCACTAGAAGTATAAAGAGCTGGCAGATCATGACGTCAATCAATGGTGCCATTTTGGAACTTAATGCTCCAGCCTTCCCTTTACCTTGCACAGTTGAACACATTTAGCAGTAGGCAGGACCACACCACCAAACACTGCCTCCCACCACTCCCACCAGTGCTATTTAAAGGGATCATCAACTACTTACAGTTGCAGGCTGATTTCTTCTGACGGTTACCACAATTCTTCAAGTGTTTGGTGCTTTCTATAGTTGTTTCAAGTTGTAAATGTCTACAAGGAGTGGTGTGCCAGATGCTGAAGGTGTTTTTGCTAACTTCAAGGCTTCTGCACAAAGCACTTGCCCCATACATTGGTGCACCAGTAGGCATGCTGAATTACAGCATGACTTAGAGAATGAAGAAAACAGGACAAGCTGCTGGCAGAGAGAGGGGACAAGGGAGAGAAGGACTCTCAGCAGGAGGCCATATTCATCCAGGGTGTTCAGGGAGCAATTCTCCGACCTGAACGTCAGTGAGGAACAATGTGTGAGACGTCTGCGCTTCAGTAAGGACGTCCTCACTGAAATCTTCCACCTGCTGCAGCAACAACTGCAACCTCGGTGCAGGGCAAGGACGGCATAGGAGCAGGAGTAGGCCATTCATTCCATCAAGCCTGCCCTGCCATTCACTATGAACATGGCTGATCATCCACTTCAATGCCTTTTTCCCACGCTATCCCCATATCCCCTTATGTCATTTGTATTTAGAAATCTGTCAATCTCTGCTTTAAACACATACAATCACTGAGCTGCCACAGCCCTCTGGGGTAGAGAATTCTAAAGATTCACAACCCTCTGAGTAAAGATATTTCTCCTCATCTCTGTCCTCAGTGGCTTCCCCCTTATTTTGAAATTGTGTCCCCTAGTTCAAGACTCTGCAACCAGGGGAAACCTCTTAGCTGCACCGACCCTGTCTATCCCTTTAAGTATTTTGTAGGTTTCAATGAGATCACCTCTCATTCTTTGAAACTCTAGAGAATACAGGTCCAATTTCCCCAATCTCTCTTCATAGGACAGTCCCGCCATCCGGGAACAAGTCTGGTGAATCTTCGTTGCACTCCCTCTATGGCAATAATATACTTCCTAAGGTAAGGGACCAAAACCGTACACAGTACTCCAAGTGCAGTCTAACCAAGGTTCTATACAGTTGCAGCAGGACTTTACTCCTGGGGCTGAATTTTATGAGTGCACCGCAGTTTGCGGCCGCACACTCTAAAAACAGCATGCATCCCACGTGGATTCACTGTCCCTGAGCCCCCACGATATTACGCGTGAGGGCTCATTTAAATAGAGGGGGCAGAGCAGCCGCCCCCGATGACGTAAGGGGGCGGCTGCTGCGACCCCGGCAACAGTGTCCGGCGCCATCGCGCAGGCGCCGGCACTATTCTTAAAGGGCTTTAAGCCCTTAACACGCATTCAAATTTTTAAAGATGGATTGCACTTAATATGTTTTTAATAAATAATTAATATGTTTTTAATAAATAATCCCCAACCCCCCAATGGTCATTTCATTGCCCAAAATGACCATCCATTGAGTTTACAAAGTCCCGAATTTTCCCCCCCAACCTTCAATCTTTTTCCCTTCAACCCCTTCCCACCATCCCCACATCCAATTAAAATTGATTTCCCCGCTCCTCCACCCCTCCCACCCTGAAAATTCTACTGCTCCCCCCTCCCTACCAGGTTCTCGCCTGGAATTCCATGTGGAGATCCAAAGTTACGCAGAGCATGAACGGCGGCTGTAATATTGGAGTGACACGGCCGCCGCCTGCAGGTAAGTTAATTTGAATGTCATTAGGGCTCATTTTAATATGGAGATGAAGGGCCCGCTGCCTAGCGGCAGGGGCACCACACGGAGGTCCCCGCCGCTGCCGGTAATATGTGGCAGGCCCTTCTCGATATCACGGGTCGAGGCGGGCCTCTCCCCGTAGCATTTTACCGTCCTTCGTGCCGCGACCTGCGGCATCGAGGGGCCGGTAAAATTCAGCCCCTGTATTCAAATCCTCTTATGAGAAAGGCTAACATACCAGTAGCCTTCTTGATTGCTTGCTGCACCTGCATGTTAGCTTTCAGTGACTTATTGAGAAGGACACTCAGGTCCCTTTGTCCATCTACACTTTCTAATCTCTTACCATTTAAGAAATACTCTGCACATCTATTCCTCCTCCCAAAGTAACCTCACATTTTTCCACATTAGGTTCCTTCTGCCACGTTCTTGCCCACTCACTCTGTCCAAACCCCCTTGAAGCCACTTTGCATCTTCCTCACAACACACATGCCCACCTAGTTTTGTGTCATCCACGAACTTGGAAATACTACATTTGGTCTTCACATCCAAATCATTGATATATATTGTGAACAGCTGGGGCCCAAGCACTGATCCCTGTGGTACCCCACTAGTCACAGCCTGCCTGTGGCAGTGAAGATGATATCGGCAATGAACTTTTTTGCATCTGGCTCCTCCCAGTCTGTAGCTGGAGATATAGTCATACTCACGGAATCATACCTGACAGACAATGTCCCAGCCCTGGGAGCCCTCAACATCGACTCTGGACCCCATGAAGTCACATGGCATCAGGTCAAACATGGACAAGGAAACTTCCTGCTGATTACCACCTACCGCCCTCCCTCAGCTGATGAGTCAGTGCTCCTCCATGTTGAACAGCACTTGGAGGAAGCACTGAGGGTGGCAAGGGCACAGAATGTACTCTGGGTGGGGGACTTCAATGTCCATCACCAAGAGTGGCTTGGTAGCACCACTATTGACCAAGCTGCCCGAGTCCTAAAGGACACAACTGCTAGACTGGATCTGCGGCAGGTGGTGAAGGAACCAACAAGAGGGAAAAACATACTTGACCTCGTCCTCACCAATCTGCCTGCCGCAGATGCTTCTGTCCATGACAGTATTGGTAGGAGTGACCACCGCACAGTCCTTGTGGAAACGAAGTCTCGCCTTCACATTGAGGATACCCGCCATCGCGTTGTGTGGCACTACCACTGTGCTAAATGGGATAGATTTCGAACAGATCTAGCAATGCGAAACTGGGCATCCATGAGGCGTTGTGGGCCAGCAGCAGCAGCAGAATTGTATTCAACCACAATCTGTAACCTCATGACCCGGCATATCCCCCACTCTACCATTACCATCAAGCCAGAAGACCAAACCTGGTTCAATGAAGAGTGCAGAAGGGCATGCCAGGAGCAGCACCAGGCATACCTCAAAATGAGATGTCAACCTGGTGAAGCTACAACACAGGACTATCAGCATACCAAACTGCGTAAGCAGCATGCGATAGACAGAGCTAAGCGATCCCATAACCAACGGATCAGATCTAAGCTCTGCAGTCCTGCCACATCCAGCTGTGAATGGTGGTGGACAATTAAACAACTATTTGGAGGAGGTGGCTCCACAAATATCCCCATCCTCAATGATGGGGGAGCCCAGCTTATCAGTGCGAAAGATAAGGCTGAAGCATTTGCAACAATCTTCAGATGCTAAAGCAGTCCGTGTAGAAATGCAGCAAGACCTGGACAATATCCAGGCTTGGGCTGATAAGTGGCAAGTAACATTCGCGCCACACAAGTGCCAGGCAATGACCATCTCCAACAAGAGAGAATCTAACCATCTGCCCTTGACATTCAATGGCATTACTATCGCTGAATCCCCCACTATCAACATCCTAGCGGTTACCATTGACCAGAAACTGAACTGGAGTAGCCATATAAATACCATGGCTAAAAGAGCAGGTCAGAGGCTAGGAATCCTGCGGTGAGTAACTCACCTCCTGACTCCCCAAAGCCTGTCCACCAACTACAAGGCACAAGTCAGGAGTGTGATGGAATACTCTCCACTTGCCTGGACGGATGCAGCTCCAACAACACTCAAGAAGCTCGACACCATCCAGGACAAAGCAGCCCGCTTGATTGGCACCCCATCTACAAACATTCACTCCCTCCACCACCGACGCACAGTGGCAGCAGTGTGTACCATCTACAAGATGCACTGCAGCAATGCACCAAGGCTCCTTAAACAGCACCTTCCAAACCCGCGACCTCTACCAACTAGAAGGACAAGGGCAGCAAATGCATGGGAACACCGCCACCTGCAAGTTTCCCTCCAAGTCACAAACCATCCTGACTTGGAACTATATCGCTGTTCCTTCACTGTCGCTGGGTGAAAATCCTGGAACTCCCTTCCTAACAGCACTGTGGGTGTACCTATCCCACATGGACTGCAGCAGTTCAAGAACCAGCTCACCACCACCTTCTCAAGGACAATTAGGGATGGGCAATAAATGCTGGCCTGGCCAGCATCGCCCACATCCCATGAATGAATTTTTAAAAAATCATCAGTAAAGTGATGGACGGTGTCATCAACAGTGCAATCAAGCGGCACTTCCTTCGCAACAACCTGCTCAGTGATGCTCAGTTTGTGTTCCGCCAGGGCCACTCAGCTCCTGACCTCATTACAGCCTTGGTTCAAACATGGACAAAAGAGCTGAACTCAAGAGGTGAGGTGAGAGTGACTGCCTTTGACATCAAGGCAGCATTTCACCAAGTATGGCATCAAGGAGCCCTAGCAAAACTGATGTCAATGGGAATCGGGGAAAACCCTCCGCTGGTTGGAATCATACCTAGCGTAAAGGAAGATGTTTGTGGTTGTTGGAGGTCAATCATCTCAGCTCCTGGACATCACTGAAGGAGTTCCTCAGGGTAGTGTCCTAGGCCCAACCATCTTCAGCTGCTTCATCAATGACCTTCCTTCAGTCATAAGGTCAGAAGTGGGGATGTTCGCTGATGATTGCACAATGTTCAGCACCATTCGTGACTCCTCAGATACTGAAGCAGTCCGTGTGGAAATGCAGCAAGTCTTGGACAATATCCAGGCTTGGGCTGATAAGTGGCAAGTAACATTCGCGCCACACAAGTGCCAGGCAATGACCATCTCCAACAAGAGAGAATCTAACCATCTCCCCTTGACATTCAATGGCATTATGATTGCTGAATCCCCCACTATCAACATCCTAGGGGCTACCATTGACCAGAAACTGAACTGGAGTAGCCATATAAATACCGTGGCTACAAGAGCAGGTCAGAGGCTAGGAATCCTGCAGTGAGTAACATACCTCCTGACTTCCCAAAATCTGTCCACCATCTACAAGGCACATGTCAGGAGTGTGATGGAATACTCTCCACTTGCCTGGATGGATGCAGCTCCAACAACACTCAAGAAGCTCGACATCATCCAGGAAAAAGCAGCCTGCTTGATTGGCACCCCATCTACAAACATTCACTCCCTCCACCACCGACACACAGTGGCAGCAGTGTGTACCATCTACAAGATGCACTGCAGCAACGAACCAAGGCTCCGAAGACAGCACCTTCCAAACCCACGACCTCTCCCAACTAGAAGGACAAGGGCAGCAAATGCATGGGAACACCACCACCTGCAAGTTCTCCTCCAAGTCACACACCATCCTGACTTGGAACTATATCGCCGTTCCTTCACTGTCGCTGGGTCAAAATCCTGGAACTCCCTGGAACTAACAGCACTGTGGGTGTACCTACCCCACATGGACTGCAGCAGTTCAAGAAGGCAGCTCACCACCACCTTCTCAAGGACAATTAGGGATGAGCAATAAATGCTGGCCTGGCCAGCGATGACCACATCCCATGAATGAATAAAAAAAAAATTGTGGTCCACTGTTGTGTAAGGGAGATTACTGAGGCTCTTATTCAAAGACAGCTAACTACATTTCATTCTCTCTTGCCAGAGAGAAGTAGGCAGAGGGAGCATGTGGCTTTGCTAGGATTGCAGGTTTCCCCATGGTGCAGGGTGACATTGACTGCACGTACATCACTTTGCAAGCACCGCATGTCAACTATACTGGAACTGAAAGGAATTCCATTTCCTCAATGCCCAGCTGGTGTGTGACCACAAGCAGCAAATCGTGCAGGTTCAATGCAGTGTGTGCTGAAACAACTCTTCTGCCGCTGAACCACTCTGAAGGAGCCTTGCAAGGAGTCAAGACTCGTGGTGGTCTGCTGTATGCTGCACAACCTCGCTATCTTGAGGGCACCGCCCTTGCCACCAACTATGTGGCAAACAGCTGAGGAGCAGGAGCATGATACTGAGTTAGGGGCGGACGGCGGTGGGGGGGCGGTGGGGGAACAAGGAAGAAGAGTAGGAGAAGGAAGATGGAGAGAAAAAGCATCTTAGACAGTCCCTTTCTGGTCGGGTTTTCTATGAACAACTCATCCTAGTGCAATACCAGTAACCACAACCACAATTTCCCATTCACCAACAGTCCCACACCTTACCTTCCCTCTGCCATTGACCATCACAGGGCCTGCTTGACCACAATGAAAAAATAAAAGCCAACACAATCAAAACATATCAAACCAAATTTATGAATTAAATCATGCTATATTGCATACAAAAATCAACTAATCGCCGTTGTGTATTGCCTGAGAGCCTTTCTTCTGTGTGCCTTTGTGTGTCCTACTGCTGCTACTCAGTACTGCCCCTGTGGTTGCAGCATGGCTGGTGGAAGGCTGTTGATTTTCACTGGGGGAGACTGCAGATGACTTTGGAGGACAATCTCAAACAACTCTGGGCCTAGAAGGCTCAGCTGTGGACTACACTGTCTCAACATGGGTGGTAACTGTCTGGGCTGACTGGCTGACAGGTAATAGCAAGAGCACGGTGTAGTTGCAGCGGTGGGAGGACATGTGCTGTGATCCTGACAGCAAGTTTGTGCTCTGTGGAGCCAGTGCCACTCCCCCGGGGCAGTGCTTCAGCAAGCCTGTTGGAGGATAAATTTCTGGACTGCTGTGACACCCTGCAATCCCCTTTGCACATTATAATCCAGAGCCATGATGGTAGCAGTCTGAGCTTGCAAAACACCAGTCTTTAGCTTCCACTGCAGCACTCAGAAATTAGGTGGCTTGTACTGCAATGGAAGTTGCAACATTGGCCAACAGACACTGCATCATGGTTGGGTCCACAAGTATGCTGACGTAGTTGGCCACGACTTCCATGCTGGAGAGGATGGGTTCCAATCTCTGTGTAAAGACCTGCACCAAGTTGGTGCTGTACTTCTGTATGGTCCTTGACATTGATTACAGGCTTTCTGGCAGACCTCCCTTTGGACCAAGCGTTTTGTTGTCCATACATTCTTTTGTCGGCTGCCCCACAACCACAACTACTACTTGTATTTATATAGTGCCTTTAACGTAATAAAACATCACAAGGTGCTTCACAGGCGCGTTAAAAAGCAAAATTTGACACTGAACTGAGCCACATTAGGTGATAATAGGGCAGATGACCAAAAGCTTGGTCAAAGAAGTAGGTTTTAAGGAGCAACTTCAAAGAGGAAAGAGAGGTGGAGTAGTTTAGAGAGGAAATTCCAGAGCTTAGGGCCTTGGGAGCTGAAGGCATGGCCACCAATGGTGGAGGAATTAAAATCAGGGATGATCAAGATGCCAGAATTAGAGAAGCGCACATATCTCAGAGGCTTGTGGAGCTGGAGGAGATTACAAAGATAGGGAGGGGGCGAGACCATGGAGGAATTTGAAAACAATCATCTGAGTCTTCTATTGTGGAACCCATGTGCGACCTTGCTGTCCGGCGTGCTAGCACCTGACCTGCCCCTGCCCTGTCTGCAGCTTACTCATGCCGAGTGTCTCACGAGGTGCAGATCCCACCTCTAATCTATACTCTAAAATACATATCATCTGAGCTGGTGGCTGCAAGTATGAAATCAGTTGACGGTGCTGTATCTTCATCATCATTCCCATCTTGCTGTTCCTCCACTACCTGATCAGGTTGCACCTCTTGGGTACCTGAAAGGAAAAAGGCACAAGGGTAAGGTTGTGGTGCAGGGAGGACCATCTGCCCTAATATTGACTTATGTGGTTCGGTGTCAAATTTTGCTTTTTAATGCTTCTGTGAAGTGCCTTGGGAAGTTTTATTACGTTAAAAGCTATATATAAACACAAGTTGTTATTGTTATTGGACTTTGATGATGCAGCCGAAAGAAGAAGGCTGATGGGTACACAAACGGAATGTGCATGCTTATGCTATCTGAAGCCTGTAAATCAGAAGAGAGTGTGGGATGAGGAGGAAGTGGGATATGAGAAGGGGATTAGGTATGAGGATACTGTCATCTTGAGATACGGGACATCTCTCCACCTTTCCACCTCTTTCACCAAGGCTGCCAGTTCATTCTTCAGGCCAGATTCTTTTCAACCATGACTTCCAGCACCTGCTGCATTTACAGTGTACTCCCTTTTAAGAGGTGCAGGCTAGCTTTAAGTAGTTCTGGCTAGCTTTTAAGTGGTGCTAGTCACATGCGATATTAGCTCACTGCTGATGTCCAACCACTGAACAATGAGGTTTGCACTGGCTAGACACAGAACATTCAATTGAGCAGGCAGCATGAAGTTGGTGTGCTGCTTGCATTGCAATCAATGGGTGCGGGTTAATCCCACGTCGCACATTGCAATTCCTGCACCTGTTTTCAAAGGCGACACAATTTAGTCACATACTGTTTGGTATAAAACAAACAAGTTATAAATTCTTGCACACATTTATTTATTTATTTTCTCCCCTTTTTAGACCACCCTATGCCATGCACTATTTCCTGACTGAAAGGTTGGACAAGTGACCTGCTCGCAGGGTTCTGGCAATGACTATGTGTAATCAGCTATAAGAAGGTACAGGAGAGTGGCCCGGGTTAACACCTGCCAATTTTCCTTACCTCCACTTAGCACCTCCCAAACAACACAGTGGAGGCCAGAAACTCTGGAGAATCACACGCTCAAACCTGCATCCTATAACTCTGTAACAGAGCATGTTCGTGCATGAACCTGTAAAATGCTGAACCATTGGGACACCTCATGCAAAAAAGTTTGAAACGATTTGTTAGTTATAAAATAATAACAAAAATATTTAGCATAAATCCATCAAGTAAAGTGCTTTAATAATAATGCCTGTTCAATTTAAACTACAGTCTAATTTCTTTGTGAAAAATGTTTATTAAAAATAGTAAATGCAATTCTCCAAATTATCAGCATTTGATTGAATCAATTCCTAATTCATTTGTCAAATGCCATTAACCTGAATCTCTGTTTAATACCTGAACATATCTTTGATTGTTTTTTATATTAGATTTGTAACAGTGACTGACAAATAAGAACACAAAGACTTATAAGAAAAATGTGTTGTTCAATGAACAACACTAGAACACGTGGGCGGCACAGTGGCGCAGTGGTTAACTCCGCAGCCTCACAGCTCCAGTGACCCGGGTTCAATTCTGGGTACTGCCTGTGTGGAGTTTGCAAGTTCTCCCTGTGACCGCGTGGGTTTTCGCCGGTTGCTCCGGTTTCCTCCCACAGCCAAAGACTTGCAGGTTGATAGGTAAATTGGCCATTATAAATTGCCCCTCGTATAGGTAGGTGGGAAGGTGGGGATGTGGTAGGAATATGGGATTAGTGTAGGATTAATATAAATGGGTGGTTGATGGTCGGCACAGACTCGGTGGGCCAAAGGGCCTGTTTCAGTGCTGTATCTCTAAATAAATAAAAAAAACTAACGGGAAGTACTTTTATTGAAATTTAATTTTATGCCCAAGTGCTCAGTCATGGACAGTCTTGTCTTTATTAAAACTCAAATGATCCCACTGTAAAGAATTTCATTTTGTAAACAGAGTAGTTTGCAGATTGTCTTACAGTCAGTCAGGATCTCATGGGGAGTATTACTGCAGCAGTGTTTTTCCTATATATTGAAACTTATTTGTTCATTTAACTGGTTGGCAGGAATCTGGATTATTTTGTCTCTGTGCCACGGAGTAGTTACAAAATAAGGGAACAGATGGTTTGTACCTTATACAAATTTCTACATTTCTTGCAGGAAGAGGCAGTTATTTAGTGTAAATGAAGTTCGAATAAGCATATTTTGTTTTATTTAAACCACATTTCTGTTTTCACTTATCTTATTTGCGACTAATGTAATATATCCCAAAAAGCAGCATGGTTAACAAATCTACATGAAAATGGAAATTGTTTCCAGAGTAGAAAGTTTTAACTGCATTCTGAATATTAATACTAAATAGTATATGTTCAGAATCTGCAGTAGTAAGCTATTAATCATGCTATCTGATTATGGTTTTGAGAAAGATATCTGTGGTTAGCTGTACAAGAATATTCGTTGTAGTCACTTTGAAGAATAACCAAAATGTATTAACCAAAATTATTGAGCATGAGAATTTTATAACAGGATAAAAATTCCACTGCAATAAGGCAGTAGTGTTTCCATTTTTCATGCATCTCAGATACTTGGCATTGGTGATATTGATCCATTGATGTGGAGCAGAAGGTCAAACCTAGAATGAGTGGAAATGTCCTCTTTGTCTCACTGATGACTAAAAGAAGCATCAGTCACCAGTGATCTTGTGGTCGACAGTGGAGACACTAGTCACTGGAAGGACTTTCTTGGGTCTCTTCAGCTAATCTCCCTGCGTCTCAGAAGGTTTAACTGGACTTAACTGGGTGTCAGACCCGAGACAATCATTTTGCAGATTTCACTGCCTCAGCACCTTTCTTGAGGTGCATTGCAGGAGCATGAGGAACATTGTATTCTTTATTTTGTGCTGAACTGCAGACATTTCCTCAGTAAATGACCTACATACGATGACAAATCAAAGATGGCTGTGATTTGACACTCTGGTCTGGCTTTCATATCCTGCAAACCAATCGCTTCTTAATACTATAAGACATGAATTTTTACCAAGATGTTAAACCTCCTGTTTTTATTTAACATAATTATATTGAATTATTATGTAATACAGAAAAAAACTTTGAATACATAGGCATGCTTTTTGTGTTTTTAATAATATTACATGTGGGTCATTCATTGGCACAATGAATGTCATTTTAGGGTAATGTTATTACAATATATGATTATTTGGTAACACAGCAAACACTATTCAGCTAAAACATTGAAGACGTTAGCAACACATTGGTATGATCCAGAGAGATGGTGTTTTATATCTGAACTAAATACATGAATAATAAAGGTTTTTCTTAAACCTTCCAAGATCGCAAATATAGAAAAATGTTTGTGCAAATTGATTTACATAACTTCTGTCAGCGGCAGCTCCAACCAATAATGCCAGCATCATTTACATTTTCAAAGTCGGAACATTCCGGGTCTTGCACCACGCCAACCCCGGGTTAGAATATTTGACCCTGACACAATGTCCATGCTTTGTCGCTTCAGAGTAGTGATTTAAAATTTTGAGGCTCATCGCAGTTAAATGGTCAGAACTGGATGTTCTTACTTACACAACACGTGGCACTTCCACTGTTAGGAATTCAGTTTAACCTTTTTATTAATATGTTTTTAAAAAGGTATGTTATTGTGATTGTACAGTTTTCTGCATTATGCATTTAGGATATCGATTAAAATAGGGGATTACATTAAGGCACATTCTACAGGCAATCATTTCAGAAAACGATACTTTTCCATTTCATTGTGAACTTTAAAGCAAGTGATAGAATTTCCAAAATAAATTTCACAGAAGCACATTCGAACATTTAAAGCAGTGTTGTGCATTTTGTACGCTTTCCCTTCCACTTACTACTAAGAAGCAGCTGGAAGCCAGAGAAGTCTCTATCCATCATCAATCCTATGGCCGGTCCCTGAACCTGGGCGTAGAATGAAACTCTTTCACTCAAAAGAGGAAATTCCATTGGCATACCAGGGTCAATCACCATCAAAATGAACTTGAGAGGGGCTTATTTTACACTGATTGAAAACACTTTCACTATTCATATTCAACCCTTTCTTTTCAGATGCAAAAAAGTTCATTATTAGTGATTAAATGCAAGTGGAAAATTGACCTGGAATAATTTACCAAGAGAAAGCAGGAAAGCCTACTGATTTATTAAAGAGTTTGTGGTAATTTCAGAATACTTACCTCCTTTCATGTGAACCCATTCTCAAGTGAGGTAATTCTAATTAGATAAACTAGTTAATCAATATATCAATAGATCAATGAAAACAGCAACTATTTAAATGAGTAGCTTGAGGGGTGTTTTAGGGCCTGATAATGGTGAGTAGAATATTCCCATGAATTGCATTCATTTGTTAACATAATAGGCAGATTAAATTGTAATTAGTGTGGCGGGTTTTTAAGAGACACAATTATAAGAGAAAGCTTTTACAGAGGCTGCATGAATGACAGGTATTTATAGCGACTACATAAACTGTTCTTGAAAGGAGCATCTTATTCTGGCACCACTCCACACTCTTGGCAAAGACAGTTTAATTTAACTGTAAAATAAGGCCTTAGTATTTCTTTTCAGCTCATTAAGGTGTCAGCACTTTGTAGACTTTTTGCACAATACTATAACTATCCCCTAACTAACGTGTTCTTTTATTCCCAGGTTGTTATATCGACAACAGTTAATGTCGACGGCCATGTACTGGCTGTCTCAGACAACATGTTTGTACACAACAACTCTAAGCATGGAAGGCGGGCTCGCCGCCTTGACCCTTCAGAAGGTACGGCCCCTTCTTATCTGGAAAATGGTAGGCATATACATTTTACATTGTGCCTTATGATTTGTAGAAGCTTTTTTTTCATTACATCTTACGTTTCTATTCTTGCAGTAACACAATCTTCAAGTTACGTTTCTGTTCAAATACATTTTACACACCATTGGTCAAAAAGTATTTCCGAACAAGTTAGTCAACACTACCATTTTACTTTATCTTGAGTCTGTTTACTTCTCTGTCTCCTGAATGTCATTTTTAGCACTGTATACTTTCCAGTGAAACAATCATCTTCAGTTTCTTTGGAATAGATCACTTTATTTTATTTTGCTAGCAGCTTCTGCCATTGCTTTTATTTCTTTCTGGCAACCCTCTCGCCGTGGTCAACAGCATAGAACTCCACTGGCAGGTTGGATTTGTAAGTTACAGTGATGGTAAAAAAACATGATCAAATCTGTAAAGAATTTACTGTGAGGTCAGTTTCCTGTTGCTGGGTCCTACTGTTGCAAATGAAAACTGTGGAGTTTGCATACAAGGGAAAAAAGCATGAAAAATGTTTTACTTCCAACCGATTATGAATGACTGACTGATTGCCTGGTTCGCCGGTGAAGGGACGGTAGAGTGCAGAGAAAAGTAGGGGAAAAGTGAATTTGAATCAAAGAATTGCTGAAACCTGAAATACAATGGACTTAAACTGAAGTTTATCTCCGCCTGCTCCAGTTGCATTTGATGGGAACTGCAAAGTAACAGGAAGTCATGTTAGATTGGGGGAAAATGCACTTACTCGCCTTATTTGAGAAGAATTGTGGTTTTGGGGGGAGTGGAAAATGTATTGAACATCATAAAGCAGACTTCTGTCTCAATTTTTTTTTAAAGTGTAATGAGAAAGTGTTCTTTGGGTCAACACCAAATGCTGTATTCATTCGAGACTCACCGAAGACATTCAATTTTCATAAATAAGTTTGCCAACTAAAATGGCAATAATGAAATATTAGAGACAATGATGTGCAATGTTTCATTTGATAACAATCAGAACTTAATATACAAAATCATGGGTTCACCCGAGAGGTCAATGGGTAAATGCCCCATCTTGCTGTGTGTCATGCAGACTCGAATGGTCCCAGGTTGCATTGGTCTGTATTGAATTAGCTGATCTCAGCCAAAGCAGGCAAGCAGGGCAGGGTAGACACCTCAGTTGGTTTAATGTTGCCTGACTAGGAAAAAGTAAAAACCAGTTTTTTCGCCCTGCTGTCTCAGACAACATGTTTGTGCGCAACTACACTAAGCATGGAAGGTGGGCTCACCTCCTTGACCCTTCAGAAGGTACAGCCTGCTGTTGTTTCCTTTCCAGTAACCTCTGCTGGAAAGTGCATATATGTGTGATGCCCCAGCGGTCACATAACCTGCTAATTTTCACTGTCTGAGCCCACACAATGGTGAGATATCAGAGGGCTGTTGACAACTGAGGGAACCTCACCCCTTAGCTCGAGTCACTGCCACTGGGGGTCAGAGTTGGAAGGGGTTGGTGGAGCGGAGGGAATTTGGAAAAAAATGCAAATTTATGAATTTATTTAATAATACATTAAAATGAATCTTCATTCAAACTGTTGCCACGACAGTTTATTCACACCTAAAGTCAGCTTTGTGTATGTTTCATAAATACTTTTTCAGACAGTTCTTTTTTATATACAAATGGATTAAAAAGTAATTCTGGTGTTGTTTATCTGCTTTGTATCCATTGAAGTAGGTGTGTGTTTTGCCTAGCAACCAAACACTAATGAGGCCCTCAATTAAAAAGGCTGAATCCTATACCCAGTCCTATTTTTCCCTCGGGATGAAACCAGTCACATTATGGGTTAAAGCAATCATGCTTGCTATTCTGATACTGAGTCTTCTAATGAAACCATCAACAGTAGCAGCAGTAGTAAGTGAGAACTCAAACTATTGTAAAAAGTAAGAAAGCAGACAGCTAAGTGCCACAAAAATAAAATAAAGTACCGTCTTTACCTAAGATCATGGGGTAGTGTGAACTTTAAAATCTTTTAACATCCATAATTGGTATTTGCAGTTGCACATCTTTTTATATAAATTTAACTGCTTGAAAATAAAAGGGGTTCTTGCCATTATAATTTAACTCCACCCTGTTAACTTTCAAGCCAATAATCCATCAACTGAAGGAATCACTAAAATTCACCCTTATACTGCTCCCTGGGTGGGATGTTAAAAAAAACACATGAATGGCCCAATTTAAAGCAGGATATTCAGTTATAAAATGTAATTCCATACCTACACAGGGCTGAATATTTTCTGCTTGAGGAAGACAGTATGCTTTGAATTAACAACACATTTTTTTTATCAGAAAGTGCTCTGTGAAAGCTGCAGATATGTGTCTGAATGCAGCTTCTCTTTGCAAACACCTCATTATCCAATCATCTAATATTCACCAGCAGTATATACACACTCACAGACCGTTTCCAAGAGAACTAATTCCCCCTGCTGCTGCTGTTGCTGCTGCTGCTGTGGAAGCCTGCCATTGAATCCTTCAGAGCTTACAAAATACAGATTATTTACAGTTGCTGAATACAGCTGATGGGAGGAAAAGCAAAACAATGGATGCACCTTCAAGCATTGTAGAGAATCAAATTTTAATCTTTTTTGTCACTGATTTTGTAAATTACTCTACCACCATCGGTGTTCAGCATTCCCCCCCCGCTTCATCTCCCCCTACCCCTCCTCTCCCCTCACTATGAGGCCTGCAGCACTGTAGTGATTTGCATGCCAAGTGCCTGTAATGCTGTTAGGTTTATGCAATAAAGACAACTCAATGCAGGCTGCAGGGTTTTAGTGAGTTAAAGGGAACAGATGGCCCTAGGAGAGGTAAAAGGTATAATCCTATCAGCTGGAGTATCAACCAGCCATCTGGACATCCCAAGCACAATTACAAGACATTTTAGTACGCAGAACAAAGAAGTCTTCGCGGGGCAAGATTAGGCTTGTTTGAATGCTTTATTATCGTAAATCCAAAGAAAGGTGGCAAATGCTGTTATAACGCTCTGGAGAAATAGCTTATGGTAGAAAAAGTTGCATGGGTGAAGTTTTACAGGCAAATGCATAGGAAATTAGAAAGTATTAAACAATGAGAGTAATTGACTTTGAAAAGTTCCACTTGCTGAAATTTAGATCCATTGTTCAGTAGTTTTTGTCTTAATAATACCAAAACTTGCTGTTACAATTTCATGAATTAGTTGATGTGTTGTGGCAACTGTAGATGTAAATATTGATTTAACTGACCAATTGTAAATCACTACTAAAAGAGTAGCATACTATTGTATAGTAAAATACCAAATACAGATTCAGTTACTAATTAGCAGAGATGAATTATTAATTTAAAAACGGATGTGTTTGATTTTTAAAAGTCTTCATACAAGCACAAATAATGCTGTTCCTGCAATTTCTTTTTGCACAATCACATGAAATAGCTATTTTCAGCACCATTGTGCTGATCTGGAACTTGGCACAAGCATGTGCCACAGTATTATGGAAATGAAATGGCAACGACAGGAATGGTGCAAGAGCATTCCATTTGTGTCATTACGACAATCACTGGGGATATTGAAAGTAATATGAAAGTTATGTAAATTGAAACCCATAAAAAAAAAGTTTTGTCCCATCCTATTGTAAACTTGTGTAGCGTGTCAAGGTCATTTTTTATGAAAAGTATTTTTTTTTTAAAACTTCTCTTTATGGTAGAGTAGTCAGACTCACAATATCCTCCATGATTTCCCAAAAATTGAGTTCACCAACTAGGCTAGGCTATCTCACAGACCTTTCGAAGAGACACACTTTCCCTAAGGGAGGGAGGTAGGGTGAGTCAACTTGTGCTTTTCTCACTCACTTCCTAGTGACAATAATAGCAATTTGGGAATAGATCGCATACCTGCCCTTATAGTTGCAGATAAGTGCATAATGCATGGCAACTTAGAGGCAGAGAACTGTGACAGTAAAAATGGAGGGAAAACATACTTAAAACATGCTTAATAAAATAACATCCTTAGCACAAATAAGATGTACAGGATATCTGCACTAAGATAGGTGTTTTCTGAAAATCACTGTCTTCATTTGAGTTATAACAAGCAATTTGTAGCTTTGCCTTGGGGAGCAGATATACTCAGTGTTCACAGAACAGTAACATTTGCAGAATTCAAATAAAATTGAAAATGTAGCAAGTATAGAAAATTCAGAACAAGCAAGTACAGTGAGTATATATGTAAATATAGCAGTCATAATAAAAAACTCATTTGCACGAAATCAAAGATGTGCATTAAGTCATGTCTGGTTTTGGCTCGTGTTGAGCAGCAGCTTCTAACCTAAAATGCATTGTAAAACGTGAAGTATAGTTTGAATGAATGCCTCAACTTTTTCTAACTAACAGAAGGAAGGAAAAGCACAGATTTGCTGTTCTAATGCTGCTGTCTTCATCTGCTCTTTCCAATTTCTATCATCTGCTTGAGTGCATTGTGCATGTATATCATTAGATCTCTAACACTGTCTGTGTAATTCATTTTGCCATGGTTCCCATTGAACACATGTTCCTTCTCTGTATGTGCATTGAAATGTATGCAAATACAGGCAGAAGGAAGATGGCTCAAGGCACAGGCGGAGTCAGACCCATGTTCTCTGCTGAGAAGCATTGCAAATTCTTCGGTGATGTGCAGCTTGTCAGGCCACAGCTGCCAGACAGCAGCCTCTTGTGCATGCAGCAAATCATATATTCTTTTCTTGTCTCACCTCCAAAGTAAATTTGTTTACTGTAATTTTTTGTGTGAATTATTTGCCATAATTGGCTGTGCTGATGAAGGTCACTCCCTTTGAGGAGACTTGTCAGTCTTTAGAGAGCTGATCCTTTTCAAACGATCTCTGTGCAATTAAGAAAAGCAAATGTCACTTGGAAGCCTCAGAAATGAAAATTTGTATGAACTTATTAGCATGAAGTCAACAGCAATAGTTAAGGGCAGGCTCTCAGTGTGTGCTCAGATCCTCTGTTGCAGAGGGAGATGCACGTGGAATCAGCAAATATAACCTCCACTAGTCCAACATAAAAGCAAATAAAGAAAGGTGGCATGTCTTAAGTATACTACACAACAATAGCTATTGGTGATTAACAATGGCTGCCTATATGCTGCTTGAACTGATTAGTGACAACCAAATGCACGACACATATAAAACAAAATTTGATTTAAAATACGAATTGTTGCAATGGACATCTACAGAGTACCATAACTTTTCATTAATTATATCTTATATTTAGGAATAAATAAAAATGACCTTTGAGCCAATAAGTAATATGCACTTAGAACAGAACATAGCTTGTGATGTAGCAACAGCACAGTTTATCATGTAGGTAGCGACTGAAATTTTTTAATTAAAATTTAGTAATCTTATTAGAAACAGACCAACAAAAATCTTCAATTTCTAAGATTTTTATTTATCCATCTGATAAAGCAGTCGCTTTAGCAAAATGTTTGAATGGTATTTAGGTTAATTTGAGGACAATCGGTATGTGGCACTTACAAACCAACGCCTACAGGTAAAAATTGCAGCAGCAGGATTTGCTTGTCATAGGGAAATTGTATGTCCCAGTATTTACTCCTGTGCATGAAAGTCAGCGTACAATAGACCATCAAAGCCGATGAAAAAGGTCTGTCAACACCATGTAAAGAAGGCCTGATCAAAGTAAAGAACAAAGCGATTCACTCAGAGGCTGTGCAGCCTTCAGCCTGAGCATTGCTGCAGTTCAGTGGCTGCTGCGAGCTGGGATTGACTGGTGCTAGCTGCTGCCTCCTGTGCTAAGTCTGCACCACTTGTAATAACTCATGCAAATGTGAGGACTCTAGAGACAAAGAGAGGTCAAGTAAATGGCTCATGGATTCATGTCGACAAACAATATTAGATGTAAAATGTGTACCTTTGACAGAAGTATTAATATAGCGCTTTTGATTTTTTGTGATGAAAAGTGAAAAGTAGTAATTACAGAATGACAGGGGAAAATGAAGTTTTGAACCAAAGGCAAAGTTCGCGGATGAAAAACCCAACCCAATTAGCTGCTTATGAGGAATCGAAATTCAGAGCATTTGCTCTTCCATCTCCCTCAACAACCTTTTGATTGACTCTGCTTAGATCTGTAAAGCAAAGCAGATAAATTGACATGCCACATGCATACAATGCTTAATCATTTGTAATAGCCATATTTGCCCTGACATATAATTTGCTACATCAAGCTATTTTTCTTGTGTGCTCGCAAACTGCTGCTTGGCCTTTACAGTGTAAAACAGTTAATGGTTTGCTTTTACTACATGAACATGCTGAGATATGATTGTGCTTTTTTTGTTAAACTGCAGAGAGCAATGATTCACTTTGTGACTTTGCTTTGCATGATTTGTCATTGCGGATGGGATCTTGCAGCCAGGGCGATAGATTTGAAGCTGTTATTTTCCTTTTGTACACGCAGCTACTCCATGCATAAAAGCTATCAGCCCTAGTGAAGGTTGGACCACTGGTGGAGCCACAGTCATCATAATAGGAGACAACTTTTTTGATGGTTTGCAAGTTGTATTCGGCACAATGCTGGTTTGGAGTGAGGTAAGCTCTCTGATTTGGATGATAAAACGTGCAGCATGTTGCGACTTATCTAAGCAAACTGTTATATTATAAGACTTTTTCAATGAGTCTCAGAGATGTGTTTAGATTGGGCAATTTATCTGACAAATAGTGTTAAATGCAGCTGATGCCAACTTACGCCATCTAGTGGATAATCTTTTGTACGCGATCATTCAGTAAAATTGAATAATTAGCACTAGAAAATTACTCGAAGAGAACTTAAGGAGACATATGGAGGCAATTTTCATGTGAATGATGCCTCGTGGCTTTTCCTGCAAGCTAAAACCAAGGATCATTTATAAGCGATATTGTCAAGCTACAGATCTCTGAACTGCATGTGAGAGAGGAGGGCAAATTTTCAGATGTGTGCCCAATTTGGATTAATTTTCATAATTACGCTCAACTGGCAAGCATCATTTCTATCTCTATCATCTTAGCCTTAAGTCTGTTTACTGTATGATTCTTCTAGCTGATAACTCCCCACGCCATCAGAGTTCAGACTCCACCTCGGCACATTCCTGGAGTGGTAGAAGTCACCCTGTCTTACAAGTCAAAACAGTTCTGCAAAGGAGCTCCTGGACGATTTGTCTACACTGGTAAGTTGGGGAAAATGCTTGGAAATCCTGAAAGTATTTAATGAGTGAGCGACAATGTGAAATTCAAAAGGTAGAAAGAAGGAAATAGGAACTTACATGCCAGCAGGGAAAAAGGGGAGGTAAGGTCGTAGCCTGTCTGACCTGGAAGCTTTGGTCTGATTTGGAGTGCTTCTAAATTGATGGGGACAATGAGATAATCATTGAAAATTGCTTTCACCATTGAAAGCCAAGCCAAGTCCCACTGTATTTCACAATATGAAAATTATGTGAACCCAAGGAGAGGAGGGACTGATTCTCCAGGGCAGCTGTTTTCTATCAAGAGTCCCACCAAGCTTGCAGCCTGACTAGCCACTCCAGCATTTAACCTTCTCAGCATGAGGAGGGACACGGGGCAATGAGGCTGCAGGATAATGAAGCAAGAGCATAGTGTAGGGCATACAGCTTGTGGAAAGTATAACTTAAAGACATTAACAGCTTATCTACAGCCCTATTAAAGTGCCAAATCTCAGGGAATAGCTTGTGGAGGACACCATTAGTCACACATACTAAGAGGATTGTGCTGATTCTCATCAGGGACAGAACAAACATATCCCACTATATCTATGCAGTTTTTTCCCTGCCTCTTGCAGTCATTATAAAGATACAATTACCATGGGAGACAGTAGCAGTTCAGTTGATTAGCACGGTGAATTAAAAGAATGAGTCACAAATGACATGTCCGGTTCTTCAGCACAAGTCCTTCTTATTCCCTGTACACCTCACCCCTCTTGTAAGAAGGTCAAAAATGAGAGAGAACTAACAATTTCAAGCAACGAGCACTTAGTGCCAGAATTAACAATCACACTTTGTGTAATTGCCATTTAATAGTAAATTAACATATAGACTGTAAAATATAATATAAATTGCCTTATGTTTAAAATTAAATTAACTATATTTTTACCATATTCCACAGTAAATTGGTCAAACTAATAATAGGTGAATTTTTAATTCAGATATCTGAGTAGTAGCTGATTATTTATTCACAAATAATTACTTAACTCTTGGACACCTCTTTTCATCCAGATTGTGCCATGCTGTTTTTGATTGATTCCAGCTTTTTTGTCAACATGAACATTGCACTCTCCTGGGATTAAATCAGAAGTAATCTGATACCATAGTGGATAATCAAACTTCTGTACAAAGTAATATTTACCCCTCAAATCACACAAGATTGTATTAAAAGTACTGCAACTTTAAAAGATTGCCATGAGATTTTTTTTAATTAAATGAATTGGAGCACTGGTCACAATTAATTTATTACTGCAAATTATAATTGTCGTACCAGTAATTGAAACAAGATTGCAGCTAAATCCATCTTGTAAAATTATGTTTTATGTTGAGAAGTGATCCTCTCTAGTGGTAAAATGTTCTGTTTTGAAAGCAAAGCAAGCATTTCACTTAAATGCTGTCCTTTAACAAAAGGAACTCGAGCAAATTAATGTTTGTTTTGCTTGAAGCATAGATCCACAGCATGCCATGAATAAAGTTCTGTTAGAAGTTAGCGCTGACCTCTTCTACCCACAAGTTTTGTTGACCCACCCTCATTTTAGAAACTTCTTTTGCTCAATTATAGAAATTATCGCAAATTACTAGGAGTCAACGTGTCGTTTGCAGCAGACTGAAGCCAGTAACTAAACACAGATACTGGCAGCCAATCGTAAACACGTTCTGAACGGATACAGAAAAGCTTGAATGCTGAGTACATTGGAACTAGCTCCAAGTCTTGTAATACATTTGCTAGTCTCAAATATAAATGATCATTTCAGCACAAAGGCTTGCATTCAATTTCAGGTTTATGGAATCATTACTCTCCAGTGATCTTTCACAATTTATGTTTTCTCTGATAGGGCATTTGTGAAAAGAATTGGATTGAACTCTACTTGAGCAGAACATGGCATATTACCAAAATCCCATTTCTGGTCACTAAATTGTCCAGTTCCCTACTTACCACAGCTTACCCTCTTTTTTTTGGCATGCTTCCACCAGCCTGCAGCTCTAAAGGTCCCATACTGAGTACATTTTCTGGGCAATGTAGCTGAAGTGTTTTTTTAAGGACCTTTGTGTTTATTCAATGTCATTCTGTTACTGGCAGTAGTATACTATTTACAAATTAAAGCCACCTCTCAACAACAGATACAAAGCCAAACATACATGTTTAAGTTTTCTGAAAAATAAAAAGCAAATCATAGCGATGGGTAAATATTGCAACTAAAGCTGAAACAAGATTTCTTATGTTGTCATAATATATTCTTTGTGCTGGAAGAGGAGTAACAGAGCTATATAAAATAATATATATATATAGTTACAGCAGCAAGTACACAACTCCTGTAATGTTTGTTTTCTTTTAACAGTGATCGCAATCAGATCATAGATTAATTACTGAATTGACAAAAAAAAATATACGACAT
>NC_090390.1:48210652-48383152 GCF_036365525.1 Heterodontus francisci
CCTTACTTTTCAGGCAGTTAATTGCTACAGCTGGACAACTTACTGCTGCAGGAAACTGGCGAGCTAGAGTAGAGTGCCTTTTGACATCCACAGCTTGCCGTATTTATTGAGGTCCGAACATGATGAAGCTTTGGATCTCCCGACCACCATATTGGCAGGTGCCATGGGTACACCACTGATATTATGCACATTTGGTGCTCCACTAGATCTCTCCTCCAGGCCGTCAAAGGAAATCACTTTCTAAGCTTACTTACATCTAAAAGCATTTTTACTGAACAGGTAAGTCTGCACTTAACAGGGGTTTTATTTTACATATATACGTATGTATTTATGTATATATATTCACACATACAACAGAGGGAGTCTGCTTATACCAGAAGCCCTCCAAACCATGGGTTCATGGCCACAACTGCTTAGGAGCCTTCAGATCAAGAGTTGGCCTCTTCAGTCACCAATGATCATGCCAACCATCGCAGAACTAAGCCTTCCCATGATCTGTACCTGTGAAAAATCTGCCATCATCATCATATACACACACAAGATTTCCATTTGTGAAAGGACCCTGGTGTCTGATCTTTTAAGTTATTGAGGTTACAATTTAATTTTTAAGAATGAACGCTTAATGCTATGACATAAATGTCCCAATTCTGAACAGTCTCAAGAAGAGAGAGGGCTCAATAAATACAGGGGAAAACTGTCGATTTTTTAAGAAGTCTGCTGAAGAGTAGAGTCAAAAGAGGAGCTAAAGCTTGCAGTAGGTAAGTTACTATTAAAAACATCACAGTTCCAAACAAGATGTTACTGATCCTCGAAAGTTCGTAGAAAGGTTTCACTGTATCAATTTCATATTCCCCGTATGTAATAACTTTTTATGACAAAGTACATAGAAGAAAAAATTCGAGGCTTTCCATCTTGGTGTAAGTGTTGGGATCTGCTTGCTGGAAACCTCTGCTGCTGACCCTGCCCATGTTTGTGAGGTCAGTGGAGGTCAACCAATTTAAATAATAATGACGGCAGGGGCCTGCATCATTAGGAGCACATCAACATTTCTTTATATCTTCAGGGATCCAGGCTTGGACACCGTGTAGTTGGGCCTTATTTGTGATTAACAGAACAGTACATCCACTTTCACTTAGAGTACTGGGCCATCAATGTCCAACCAGGCTAAGGACAAGAAAACTCCCAGTCTGGTGGTCCCTGGCTCTAGCTACCTTCCTATTACTTTGCTGGCAGATACAGTTTCCACTCCTAATAAGGCCCCGCGGGAGCTGTCGGAGAACATGGCTCCAAATACGCTGATTCTTGACCTAAGTTGCAGCAGTACCACCAAACATGGGAGTGTTGCTAGAAGGGCAGTAGACTTTAGACCCCAATATGTTGAAACTTTGAATTTGTTAAAACTTACTGCCTGATTTTGCAAGATCAATCGGTTGGAAAATTGGTTGAGTGCTTTACCAGGGAGCCGGCAGAGGTATGACGGGCTGAATGGCCTTCTCCTCTGTTGCATCATTTTAAGATTCATTCGTTGAGTGTCTGATTTTCCGATGAGAAAATAATGAGGCCATGTTACCATCATGCAATGCCTCATTCTAATATTTAACTTTCACTAAAAGCAGTACCACACCATAATCTCCCAGCTTTGGGTGAAGCTTCACCCACACATGCGCCTTGTCGATAAAATCGGGGTGCTGAGATTCTGGCCTGCTGAAGTCAGATTTTGAAAAGGACAAGGTAGGTTTTTGATCTAGTTATTCTTTTGAATTTTTGGGGGAGGTTTTGATATTTCCTGTACCACATTTTGCTACATGTATTACTGAGCTTTGCTGGGTAGTTTTCTATTTTTTTTTTTGTTTGTCTGCTAGTATTTAGCTTCATTATTCTTGGTTGCTGCTGAATTTGATGCTGCATCTTACAAAGCGATGAAGGATAGTACTTTAGGGGTTATAAATGTGCTGCATAATTGAGACAAAGAAGAGAAACTTGTGAGAGGCTAACTAATGCAAATGCAGTGACACTGAGGTGCTTTGGCCATACCCATCATTACCCCAGGACTTGGATTTATAGATTCCCTACCTATGCACCTCGGTATATCAGAGGAGCGCTATCTTCACTGACAGATTGTCACAGAGATGATCCAGATGTTACATGATTACCTGCACACAGAATATGGATCAATAACAGCTCTTTCTATCGCCGTGAAGGTAATAAGTGCATGGAGACTTCATGCTATCAGACACTTCCAAGCTACTAAGAAGATATCCACTGCACTGTGGACTCTACAATACACACATACATCACACAAGTGACATTCCAAGGGGTAACACCTATTATCACTTTTCCTGCAGAAAGGAGGCACCAGTTGTACAAGCCACACAGCTTTTACCAGGTGGCAGGATTCATTTGAATGCAAGGCGTTGCACACTGTAATTATACAGCCATCAGAGCTTTCCATATCGAACTACGGCTTCTGTGAAGAAGCGTTTGCACTTACTATTGTTCAGGTGATATACCTGGTCAAAAAAACATTATTATGCACATCAGTGGATTTTACCCAGGAAGTAACCATGATGGCTTCATTTTAGACAACATTATTTGAAGGAGAAGAAACACTGCTTAGATATTTCAGAGATATCCTTAACAGCAGAAGATCACTGTGGCTTGGACACAGCATCTGATGCTGCTCCTCAGCTGCCACCTCCACCTTCAAGAAAAATATCTAGGTAGCTTAAACATAATAAGAGTTGTCACAAAGGGACAATGGTTGTGCACAAATCTTCAAATGATTGAGAATCCCCACATCCACTGAGGTGATCCACTTCCAGTATGTGTTGGAGCTCCCATTTTGAGTTTGTCCCATGATGATGTTTCCACAAGAAATGTGTGCATAATTATGGAGCATACTTAGCTTCATCTTGCTCCCAATATCAGCAAGTTTCTCTCTCATTTGCATCCAGGTACCAGAAACCTTGGTGACTATATTGATTTAATGTCAATAACGTCTCTATCTTTTAATGGAGAGTGGTTTTCAGTTCCAAATAGAACCATCCTCCTTTCCTGCATCTTCTGCATCATGATGTCCAACACTTCAGCACCAAATGGACCAATATATTCCAAATGCCTCTACTGATAATTCAGTTTTTGTATAAATATCCTTAATTACAAATAGCAAACTGTGCTCAACTCCAATTAGTAAAATGATAGCATTATCAATTAGATGAGTTATCATACAGTTACCAGTGTCATATTAGTAACTGTGAAATACAATAGAGTTAGCAGGCTAGAGTTTACTGCTAGCTCTGCATCCATCAAGTTTCAGTAACAAGCAAAAGAAGGCATGTGCCATGAGAGTTTGGACACGTGTACAGGGCTGGATTTTATTATCCTGCCGCGAGAGCGGCAGCAGGTGTGCAAAATGGTGGTGGTCCCCGCCTGTGAGGTTAGCGGCCGCACTGCCACGATTATGTGGCAGGCAGACATTTAGCATAATGATGGTGGCCATCCCACCCAATCACGTGGTGGAGGCAGCATTGGCGACACCGTTAACAGCGTCTCTTGATGTTGGATTGTAGAGTTTCACCCTCCCCCCACCCTGCCACAACAGTATCCACTTGCAGAGTTCCCTCCTTCCCTCACATCTGCAGATTGAGTTCCGCGGCAATGTCCGATGTTAAAAGAAAGTACCACAAAATAAGAACGGATAACTGACGTAACCTTCGCAGGCACCGACGACTCTTGCCTAGGTGGCACCAGCTTTTCAAAGCCATGAAAGTGAAGGCATGCGAGTGCCGCATATCATGCATAAGATTGCAAACGCTTAGTAGGATCGTGGTGAATTAGATACAAATTCATGCAAAACATTATGTAAGAGATTTAAATTACAATCCCGGCATGGCGATGGTGCTGCCACAGAACTTCCCGCCGTCTCTGAGAAAATTGGAAAATGGTATTACGGCATCAGGTTCCGTGGCAGATGACTCCATACCGATTCTCCAGCCCCGCTGCCAAAAAGCCCACCTTCCAATGGAACATAAAATCCAGCCACAGATTGCTGCTCCAAGGGCCACTATTTTTTTTTTAGGAACAAGGAGAGGACAGCATCCATTCATTCCCTCATAAGATTAAACAGGTTCTGTACAAACTCAAAAACAGTGCAAATTTTCACTTATATAGGGTCTCCCATTATCTCAAAACATTGCAAAGCACTTTTCATCCAATGCCGTACTCTTGAAGTGTGGTCATTGTTGTCATACAGTCAATTTGCACATAGCGAGTTCCTACAAACAGCACTGAGGTAATGAGAGGATCAATTTTTTTTTTGAGGTGATATAGGTTGATGAATAAATATTGGCCAAGATTTTGCGGGGAGGAGAGCTATCCTTCTTTGGATAGTACTATGAGATCTTTTACGTCCACCGGAGAGAGTAGCTGGGGCCTCAGTTTAACATCTCATCGGAAAGACAGTCCTACGAGAGAGTAGCACTCCCTCAGTACTGTACCCAAGCGTCAGCGTAAATTAGGCAGTAAAGTCTCTAAAAGTTCCCAGGTAGTCCCAAGCAGGGGTTTTACACCACATGGCATTGATGCACTCACATGTCAGATTAAGATCGACACCACACTTACACTGTCACTTTTGCGTTGATGCACACTCAAAATCACTTCAACATAAAAAAAAGTCAGGATAACTGCAGTTTCAGATATAGTCAAAGTTGTAGGAAGCGGCACCTTAAATAGCATCCTCAAGCCACTATCTGAAAAAACAATGTGGTGACAAAGAGTAGACATGAATTATTTTAATATCCAGCATGTAACATTTAACAAGATAAGTATTATTACCCTTTTAAATGCATCACCCTTAGGGTTATTAGGTATTCTTATTCTTACGGTGTCATATAGAAGTACATGATGCCCCAAAAACTGCAAGCTTCAAAGAATCATAAATTAACAATGTAATATCAGATTTCAGTGATTCAACTTGTAATTATATCTCTAGAAATATATTGCTAGCTAGTGGCAAAAAGCAGCAGAAATAGAAATAGTGTTGTGTGTAACAGTCACTTTAGGCATGGCCAGATGTATAGTATGATATTTATCCATTTAATGATTCTAGGGACATAGGAACAGGAATAGGCCATTTAGCCCCTCAAGCCTGTTATAGAGTCATAGAGCCATTTACGGCACAGAAGGTGGCCATTCGGCCCACTGAGTCCATGCCAGCTCTCCACGGAGCTATGCAGTCAGTCTCACTTCCTGGCTCGATCCTTGTAGACCTGCAAGTCTATTTCTTTCAGGTGGCCATCCAACTTCCTTTAAAAGTCATTGATCGTCTCCGCTTCCACCAGCCTTGTGGGCAGCAAGTTCCAGGTGATCACCACCCATTATGTAAAAAAGTGCTTCCTCATATTCGCCCTGCATCTTTTGCCCAAAACCCCCAAACTTCCAACCTATATCCTCTAGTGCTCAATGATATCACGACTGATCTGCGACCTATCTCTATATATTCACCTTTGCCCCGCATCCCTTAATAAGTTTGGTTAACAAAAATCGATCAATTTCAGCTTTAAAATTGATATTTGATCTAACACAATTGCTGTTTGCGGAAGAGTGTTCGAAATTTAGACCACCTTTTGCATATATTAGTGTTTCTTAATTCCATTCCTGCTACATCTGGCTCTAATTTTAGACGATGTGCCCTAATCCTAGACTCCCCAACCAGCGGAAATAATTTCGATCTACCCCATCGATTTAGCTTCATATCTTGAAAACTTTGCTGAAATCACCTCTTAACCTTTTAAATTTCAGGGAACACAATCCTAATTTGTGTAATCACTGCTCTCCCTCCGAGGCCAACATATCCTTCCTAAGGTGTGGTGCCCAGAACTGCTTGCAGTACCTCAGGTATAGTCTAACTAGGGCTTCGTATAGCTGAAGCATGACTTCTATCTGAACAATGCTTATATTTTCTGATGTCTTCACCGATGCAGGGAAAATAACAAAAGAGCAGACGCAGTTTTTACCTTTCAGTTATAATGTCTGAACTACGATTTGGTCCATCTCATCTCGATTTTATGACCTTAGAGTTGCATAGTGACTCCCTTCATTGTGATCCATCACAAGGTGATGAAAATATGAAGATGGGTTATCCAGATCACCAGCAGGATGCAACAGTGCTTATCCCAAAGCAGACGTTTTGCAAAGGTGTGGAAAGGAAATCTTGTAATGTGGATCATCATTACCCTTCACAAACTTATTTTTGGAGGATCCTAGATATTCAATCTAAGACATGATATGATCGACAGTGCTTGATAGATCCACAGTGTTTGATAGATTCACTCTGAACCAACAAATCTCTTTAGAGTCTCTACGGCCAAGTATCGAGCAGATATGGGCAGTCATCCATCTGGTATAGAAGTAGAGCAATACCTCAATCCGGAGCAGAGAGATGGCCACACTGAGTCAGTATGCTGCTTCACTTTGCAATATGCTAATTCTGTATCAAAATAAGCTCAATTTATAAACACCATCAAGCCACTGAGGACATTCAGGGCAGGTGGTCGCTAAAGGCCACCATAAAGGTAATTTTGTTAAAAATATTTGCCTGAATGTGTAGCTAGGAGGAGCCTCCTCCAGACCCCATATTAAAGCTGTGGGCTGCTACTGGCCACAACTTGCCCCACCCGCCAATCGTAAACCCACATCTTCCCCAATCGTCAGCATCGCCACCCTCCCCATTCTCGGCCACTGTTGCCATCCCTGTTCCCAGCCACTGCTACCCTTCACTCCGATTACCCCTCTCCTGGTTACGTCCCTCTCTCGATCACTCCCTCTCCTCCCCTTCTCCCAGTCCTCTTTAAGGATTTACCTGAGGGCTGTTGATAGCAATGCAGCAGCCTGCTCTTCAAGGCCTCTTCTCCGGCAAACTGTCTGGAGAGATCTATTAGGTGGCTATAGCTTGCTGGCTCAATGATAATGAAGCCTGAGGCTGAATGTGAGGTGTGCCTGGGCCTAACCTTTCAGTGGCAGAGATTGTTCCCTGTACACCCATTTTTGGGCATGAACAATTTTTTCCCTCCAATGTAAATTAATGCTAGATTCTCTTCTAGACCAAATAGGTAAAAATCTCAAACTGTGACAATGGGCCCCATGCCATTAATGGTTTGGACGATAGTATCAAACAAGCGCAATGAGGAACAATGCAATTAGACTACTTAGGGTACAATAATGTACTGGTTAATATACTGGACAAATAATCCAGAGAACAATAGTTTAAATCGCACCAAGGCAGTTTGAGAAATTGAATTTGGTTATAATAAAGAAATCAGAGAATAAAAAACATTTATCAGTAAAAGTACCCATAAAGCTGTCAGATTGTCTTAAAACCCAACTGGTGCACTAATATCATTATGAAAGGAAAGCTGCCATCCTTATCCAAACTGGCCCATAAGTGACTCCAGTCCCACACCAATGTGGTTGACCCTTATCTGTCCTCTGAAGTGGCCTAACAATCTACTCATTTGTATCAAACTGTTCTAAGAAGTAGGCTCACCATCACCTTCTAAGAGCAACTAGGGATGGACAATATATAAAAAAAAAGACCAGCACATGGCAGATTAAATTCAATGTTGGTAAGTATAGAATAATTAGCATGGGAACAAGGAACAAAGAGGAGCCTGTATTAAATGGAATAGTGGCTGGTCATTAAAGAAATATAGGAATTTATAGCATATTAAACAGCAGAATACTGGCATATAATACAAAGTATCACCAGAGCACAAATCAAAAGAAGTTATCGTACTTTTGTATATGGCATTGCTCAGACCTTGAGTATAGTATGCAGTTTTAGATAACTAGTCACTGGAAATTTTTGCTTTTGAAGGGGTACTGAGTTGAGCAAAGGGATAATCCAAGTAACCTGGAATTAAATATACAACGAAAGGTTAGTAATATAGAGGTGCTTTCTTTGAAAAGTAGGAAACTTCATAAATTACTTCGAGATAAAGACGACCCATTGGCACAGCTGATTCCATCTTTCTGGAACACCATTCCTACTGACTTCCCATTCTAGCTTTAATGTCTGCATGCATAGGCAGGTTTATCTAATTAAGGTTTTTGAGATGATGATACAAAATAGATTGTAGTAAATTGTTCGCTATAATGAAGGGACAAAATACAAGTGAAAAATTTGGAAGTTTGCCGAAAGAATGGCGACAGAGTAGAGCTTCTGTACCCTGGAGGACAGATTTGTGGAACAAATGATCAGAAAAGGCCACTGAAGCAGACAGTATAACTGGGTCAAGAGATAATTACACACATTTCTGGAAGAATGGATTGAGGGCTACAATGAGACAGTGGGTAGATTTGTGAAAAAAAATACACTTGATAAGAATCTATCGTATATACGGCCTACGTCTTAAAAATGTTGACTGTTGTTCATCAAAAGAACATGGGCAAGAAATTGAAATCATTTGTGCCCATTTTTTTTTAGATGCTAAGAGTTGTGTGCATGCAAACTTTCGGGTGAATTGTGCTGGACAATACTGGTGAGGGAATAACCCAGAAAATATTAAATGTTCGCTGGATGTATGCAGAGCAGGCAGATCATGATGCCAGCTGTACTGTGTTGGAGCTCAATGTTCCAACTAACACCCTCTATTAACCCAGCACAGCTGAACTCCCACCAGCTCTACTTAAAGTGACACTTACAGGTTAGCTGCTGGCTGATTCTTCTGGCTGTTGCTGCGACACTAAAAGCGTTTGGTACTTTCTATCTTTGTTTCAAGTTGCAAGGGAGTGGTGTGATAGGTGCTGAAGGAGTTTTTGTTGACTTCGAGGCTTCTGCACAAATCAGTTGCTCCCAGACATGGGTGCATTTGTAGGCATCTGCTTGAAATACAGCACGACTCAGAGAATGATCAGAGGTAATGCAGAGGAGGGCAAGCTGCTGGAAGGAAGAATAGGGCTCTCAGCCCAGGATGCTCGGTCAGCAATTCTCCAACCTGAATCTCAGTGAGGAACAATGTCCTCACTGAAATCTGCCATCAGCTTCAGCCACAAATGCAACCTCACAGCAGGGCACTGACCGCATTACCAGTAGCTGTGAAGGTGACTGTGGCGATGAACATTTATGCATTTGTCTCCTTTCAGATTGGAACTGGAGAAAGTTGCAACTTCTCACAGTTTGCCATCCACTGTTGTGTAATGGAGGTCACTGAGGCTCTCTACTCAATGAGTTAACTACATTTCATTGTCTCTTATCAGAATGAAGCAGGGGAGCAAGCACACTGTTTTGCAAGGATCAGAGGCTTCCCCATGGTGCAGGGTACCACTGAATGCAGGCACATCACTTTGCGGATGCCGCAAATTCAACTCTGCCCCAGACCAGAATCAAAATGGATTCCACTCCTTCAATTTTCAGCTGGGTGTGTGACCACAAGCAGAGAATCATGCCCAGTATCCTGGCAGCAGTCATGATGCCTTCATTCTGTGACGATCCTATATGCCGACTGCACTTGAGTTACAATGGCAAACCAAAGCATGGCTACTGAGCAACAAGAGTCATCTGCTGACATCATGATTCCTGACTCTGGTGTGCAACCCATGCACACGTCTGCAGCATGCATACAACGAAAACCATGGTGCCACATGAAATGTGATGGAGCAGACCGTTGGCATGCTAAAACAATGCTTCTATTGCTCTGGAGGAGCCCTGCAGTACTTGGCAGAGCATGTTTCACAACCTTGCCATCATGAGCGGTTAACCCTTGTCACCAGCTACATGGTGAATGCCTGAGGAGCAGGAGCTTGAAGATACGAACAAGGAGTAGGAGTAGGCCATTCGGCCCCTCGAGCCTGCTCCGCCTTCAACAAGCTCATGGTTGATTTGATTGCAACCTCAACTCCACAATCCCATCTACCCCCGATAAGCTTTCACCCACTTGCTCATCAAGAATCTATCTACCTCTGCCTTAAATATATTTAAAGACTCTGCTTCCACTGCCTTTTGAGGAAGAGAGTTTCAAAGACTCACAACCCTCTGAGAGAAATAATTACTCCTCGTCTCTGCCTTAAATGGGTGATTCCTTATTTTTAAACAGTGACCCCTAGTTCTAGTTTCTCCCATAAGAGGAAACATGCTTTCTACATCCACTTTGTCAACACCCCTCAGGATCCTATGTTACCTCTTACTCTTCTAAGGTCCAGCGGATACAAGCCTAGCCTGTACAATCTTTCCTCATAAGACAACCCGCCCATTCCAGCTAGTAGGACTGTAAACCTTCTCTGAATTGCTTCCAGTGCATTTACATCCTTCCTTAAATAAGGAGACCAGTACTGTACACAGTACTCCAGATGTGGTCTCACCAATGCCCTGTATGGCTGAAGCATAACCTCCCTACATTTGTATTCAATTCCCCTCACGATAAACGATAACATTCTATTAGCTTTCCTAATTACTTGCTGTACCTGCATACTAAACTTCTTCAATTCATGCACCAGGACACCCAGATCCCTCTGCATCTCAGAGCTCTGCAATCTCTCACCATTTAGATAATATGCTTCTTTTTTATTCTTCCTGCCAAAATCGACAATTTCACATTTTCCCACATTATACTCCATTTGCCAGATCTTTGCCCTCTCATTCAATCTGTCTATATCCCTTTGTAGCCTCCTTATGTCCTCTTCACAACTTACTTTCCTGCCCATCTTTGTGTCATCAGCAAATTTAGCAACAATACCTTCAGTCCCCTCATCCAAGTCAATTATATAAATTGTAAAAATTTGAGGCCTCAGCACAGATCCTTGTGGCACACCACTTGTTCGATCTTGCCAACCAGAAAATGACCCATTTATGCCTACTCTCTGTTTCCTGTTAGCTAGCCAATCTTCTATCCATGCCAATATGTTACCCCCTACACCATGAGCTTTTATTTTCTGCAATAACCTTTGATGTGGCACCTCATCAAATGCCTTCTGGAAATCTAAGTACAGTACATTCACCTTTATCCACAGCGCATGTTACTTCTTCAAGGAACTCCAATAAATTGGTTAAACATGATTTTCCTTTCACAAAACCATGTTGACTCTCCCTGATTACCTTGAATTTTTCTAAATGCCCTGCTATTACGTCTTTAACATTTTTCCTAAGACAGATGTTCAGCTAACTGGTCTGTAGTTTCCTGCTTTGTGTCGCCCTCCCTTTTTTAATAAAGGAGTTACATTGGCTACTTTCCAATCTAACGGAACCTTCCCAGAATCTAGGGAATTTTTGAAAATTAAAACCAACGCAGCAACTGTCTCACCAGCCACTTCTTTCAAGACCCTAGGATGAACTCTATCAGGACCAGGGGACTTGTCAGCCCACAGCTTCAACAATTTGCTCAGTATCACTTCCCTGGTGATTGTAATTTTCTTGAGTTCCTCCCTCCCTTCCATTTCCTGATTTACAGCTATTGCTGGGGTGTTACTTGTATCCTCTATTGTAAAGACCGATGCAAAATACCTTTTCAATTCATCTGCCATCTCCTTATTTTCCATTATTAATTTCCTCGACTCACTTTAAATAGGACCGACACTCATTGTTAACTTTTTTGTTTAAATATCTATAGAAACTCTTACTAACTGTATTTATATTTCTAGCTAGCTTTCTCTTGTACTCTAATTTTTCCCTCCTTATTAACTTTTAGTCATTCTTTGCTCTTTTTTATATTCTGTCCAAAGTTCTGACCTGCCACCCATCTTTTCACAATTATATGCTTTTTGTTTACTTTTGATACTATCTTTAACTTTTTAAGTTAACCACAGGTGGTGGATCCTCCCCTTGAAATTTTTCTTTCTGGTTGGAATGCATCTATTCTGTGTATTCTGAAATATCCCCTTAAAAGCGTGCCACTGCATCTCTATGGACCTATCCTTTAACCTAATTTGCCAGTTCACTTTAGCTAGCTCTGCTTTCATGCCCTCATAATTGCCCTTATTTAAGTTTAAAATACTAGTCTCAGACCCACTCTTCTCTCCCTCAAACTAAATGTAAAATTCAATCACATTATGATCGATGCTGCCTAGGGGCACCCTCACTATGAGGTAATTATCCTATCTCATTGCACAATACCAGGTCTAGTATAGCCTGCTCTCTAGCTGGCTCCAGAACGTACTGTTCTAAGAAACTATTCTGAGAACATTCTATGACCTCCCTTTGCCCATCTGATTTTTCCAGCCTATAGGTAGATTAAAATCCCCCATGATTATGACAAGCTCCCATTATTTCTTCCTTTATACCCTGTCCTACCGTGTGGTTACTATTTAAGGGCCTGTACACCACTCTCACAGGTGAATTCTTGCCTTTATCCTTTCTCATCTCGACCCAAACTGCTTCTACATCCTGGTTTCCTGAATTTAGATCATCCCTCTCTATTGCACTGATACCATCATTAATTAACTGAGCCACTCCTCCACCTTTTCCTAGTTTCCTGTCCTTCCTAAATGTCATGTACCCTTCAATATTCAGGTCCCAATTTATGTCATCCTGCAGCCATGTCTCTGTAATGGCAATCAGATCGTACTTATTTACTTCCATTTGCACTATCAGTTCATCTGTTTTGTTTTGAATGCTACATGCATTCAGATACATAGCCTTTAGTTTAGTCCTTTTATTATTTTTGTAACCTTTAGCTTTAGCTGCTGATTTACTCTTAGATTTGTACTCTCTGTCCCTTCCTGGAACAGTCTTTCATTTCCCATATTAATACCTTTCTCTCTAGCCTTGTCTCTACTCTCTCTTACCTTGTCTCTACTCTGAGGAGGAGCAGGAGCAGGAAGAGGATGAATAGGAAGGAAGGAGGCAACCTAGACTGCCCCTTTCTGACCAACTTATCATGATCAACTCAGATGAGTGCGATATCAGTAACCACAACCCCAATTTCCCATGCACCAACAGTCCCATACCTTACCTTCCCCATCACTGATCACACTGCAAGAGTTCTACAGGGAAGAGTCCTAGGCCTAATCATCTTCAGCTGCTTTATCAATGACCTCCCCTCCAACATAAGGTCAGAAGTAGGGATGTCCACTGATGATTGCACAGGATTCAATACCGTTCGCAGATACTGAAGCAGTCCGTGTCCGCATGCAGCAATACCTGTACTTAGATTTCCAGAAGGCATCTGATAAGGTGCCACATCAAAGGTTATTGCAGAAAATAAAAGCTCATGGTGTAGGGGGTAACATATTGGCATGGATAGAAGATTGGCTAGCTAACAGGAAACAGAGAGTAGGCATAAATGGGTCATTTTCTGGTTGGCAAGATCGAACGAGTGGTGTGCCACAGGGATCTGTGCTGAGGCCTCAACTTTTTACAATTTATATAAATGACTTAGATGAGGGGACTGAAGGTATTGTTGCTAAATTTGCTGATGACACAAAGATAGGTAGGAAAGTAACTTATGAACAGGACATAAGGGGGCGGCAAAGGGATAATAGATAGGTTAAGTGAGTGGGCAAAGACCTGGCAAATGGAATATAATATGGGAAAGTGTGAAATTGTCCACTTTGGCAGGAAGAATAAAAAAGAAGCAAATTACCTAAATGGTGAGAGATTGCAGAGCTCTGAGATGCAGAGAGATCTGGGTGTTCTAGTGCGTGAATTGCAAAAGGTTAGTATGCAGGTACAGCACGTAATTAGGAAAGCTAATAGAATGTTATCGTTTGTCATGAGGGGAATTAAATACAAAAGTAGGGAGGTTATGCTTCAGCTATAGAGGGCATTGGTGAGACCACATATGGAGTGCTGGAGTATTGGTCTCCTTATTTAAGGAAGGATGTAAATGTGTTGGAGGCAGTACACAGAAGGTTTACTAGACTAATATCTGGAATGGGTGGGCCAGCTTACGAGGAAGGATTGTACAGGCTAGGCTTGTATCTGCTAGAATTTAGAAGAGTAAGAGGTGACTTGATTGAAACATATAAGATCCTAAGGGGTGTTGACAGGGTGGATGTGGAAAGGAGGTTTCCCCTTGTGGAAGAATCTGGAACTAGGGGGTCACTGTTTAAAAATAAGGGGTCGCCCTTTTAAGACAGAGATGAGGAGAAATTTTTTCTCTCAGAGGATCATGAGTCTTTGGAATTCTCTTCCTCAAAAGGCGGTGGCAGCAGAGTCTTTGAATATTTTTGATGAAGAGGTAGATAGATTCTTGATAAGCAAGGGGGTGGAAGGTTATCGGGGGTAGATGTAAATGTGGGGTAATCAGTTCAGCCATGAACTTACTGAATGGCGCAGCAGGCTCAAAGGGCCAAGTGGCCTACTCCTGCTCCTAATTTGTATGTTCGTAATGCAAAAATAAAAGCCACCATGAAATAAACATTCCAAACTAAATATACAAATGAAATCGTGTAATATTGCATACAAAAGTCAAATAATCAGCTTTGTGCATTCCCTTAGTGCCTGTCTTCCATGTGCCTTTGCCTGTCGCAGAGCTCCTATGCAGTGCTACCCCAATGACTGCAACATGGCTGGTGGAATACTGCTGATTTCAGTGGAGGATACTGCAGATGGCCTTGGAAGACAACCTTGAACACCTCTGGCATAGAAGTCCTGGCTGCAGACTACACCATAGGATTACACAGGGTATACAACATGCCATTTGGCCCAACCAGTCCATGCCAGCGTTTATGCTTATAGATAAGGCTACTCCCATCAATCCTCATCTAAATCTATCATCATAACCCTCTATTCCCTTCTCCCTCATATGCTTGTCTAGCTTCCCGTTAAATGCATCTGTACTATTTGCTTCAACCACGCTCTGTGGTTGAGAGTTCCACATTCTTACCACTCTTTCAGTAAAGACATTTCTTTTGAATTCTCTGTTGGATTTCTTGGGGACTATCTTATGTCGATGGCCTCAAGTTATGTTCTTCCCTACAAGTGAAAACATTCTTTCTGTATCCACTCTATCAAAACCTTTCATAATTTTAAACATTCTATTAGGTTATCCCTCAGCCTTCTTTCAAGAGAAAAGAAAAAGAGACCCAGTCTATTCATCCTTTCCTGATATGTATACCCATGGATTTCTGATATGCTCCTTGTAAATCATCTCTGCAACCTCTCCAGTGACATGTTATAATATGACAACCAGGACTATATGCAGTACTCTAAGTGTAGTCCAACCAAGGTTCGATACAGGTTTAGCATAGCTTCCCTTTCAATTCTATTCCTCGAGAAAGAAAGCCTAGTACTTGGTTTGCTTTTTAAAATGGCCTTGCTAACCTGTGGCACAACCTTTAGTGATTGGCGTATTTGTACTCTGAGATCCTTTTGTTCCTTTACCCCATCTAGACTCGCACCTTCCAAGTAATAAGTGTCCTCTTCATTCTTCTTACCAAGATGTAGTACCTCACATTTATCTGTGCTGAACTTCATTTGCCCATTTTGCAAGTTTATTTACGTCCTCCTATAATTTGTTGCAGTATTCTTCAGTATTTACTATCCCCCCAAATTTGGTGTCATCTGCAAATTTAGAAATTGTGTTTTTGATTCCAAAGTCCAAATCGTTAATGTCAATTGTGAACAGCAGTGATCCCAGCACTGATCCTTGTGGAACATCACTTTCTACCCTCTGTCACTCTGAATAATTACCCTTTACTCCCACTCTCTGCTTTCGGTCTTGAAGCCAGCTAGCGATTCATTCTGCCACTAGTCCTGACTCCGCATTCTCGGACTTTATTCATTAGTTTATTCTGTGGCACCTTATCGAAGGCCCTTTGAAAATCTGGATAAATTACATCTTTTTTTATTCGTTTCATGGGATGTGGGCATCACTGGCAAGACCAACATTTGTTGCCTATCCCTAATTGCCTTTGAAATGCTGGTGGTGAGCTGTCTTCTTGAACTGCTGCAGTCCATGTGATGCGGGTACACCCACAGTGCTGTTAGGGAGGGAGTTCCAGAATTTTGATCCAGTGACAGTGAAGGAACGGTGATACTTCCAAGTCAAGATGGAGTGTGGCTTGGATGGAAACTTGCAGATGGTGGTGTTCCCACGTGTCTGCTGCCCTTGTCCTTCTCGGTAACAGAGGACGCGAGTTTGGAAGGTGCTATCAAAGCAGGCGTAGAGAGTTGCTGCAGTGCATTTCATATTATGGTACACACTGCTGCCACTTTGCGTCGATGGTGGAGTGAGTGAACATTTAAGGTGGTGGATGGGATGCCAATCAAGCCGGATGCTTTATCCTGGATGGTGTTGAGCTTCCTGAGTGTTGTTGAAGCCACACTCATCCAAACAAGTGGAGAGTATTACCTCACACTCCTAACTTGTGCCTTGTAGATGGTGGACAGGCTTTGGGGAGCCAGGAGGCGAGTTACTTGCTGTAGAATTCACAGCCTCTGACCTGCTTTTGTGGCCACAGTATTTATAGAGCTGCTCCAGTTCATTACCATTGTCTGCTCTCTGTTATTTCCTCAAAAAAATTCAATAAAGTTGGTCAAGCAAAATATTCCCTTTTGAAATTCATAATAGCATAATTCATTATTGTATTTTTCTTTTCTAGGTGATCGTCTATTCTCTCCTTTGGTAGGGATTCCATTATTTTTCCTACCAATGTTAAGTTGGGTGGTCCATAATTCCCTGAGCATGTTCTACCCCCTGCTTAAATATAGGAATTATGTTAGCCATCCACCAGTTATCTGGCACTACATCTTTTTCTCATATTATTATATATGTATAGTAATGTCTCTGCTATCTCTTACCTAGATTCTGTGAAAATGTTTTGATTCAATCCATCTGGAGCAGAGGCTTTATTCTCTTTGTGTTTGATTAGTTTATTCAATACATCCCTGTAGTGTTTGATTGATCAGTTTTGATTACTTGGGCCTCTGGGTGGAGCTGCTGGGCAAAAGTGGAACTGTGGGAGATTTCTGGAAGCTTCCAGGAGAAATTTTGAATCTGTCTCACAGATACTGCTGTCAAGACATGTGCTCCAATCTGTAAGACCTTTTATTGTTAGTGTGCTTTAAATAAACCAGTTGGTTATTTAACACAGTGTGATATCTGCATTGCTCAGAGTTGAATCGGATATCAAAATTAAATCCAGTATCCCAGCGTAAACACGATCCCCTTTTAAAATTTTAAATGCATTGAGCTCATTATTCAATGTCATGTCTACCTGCTCTATCTCCCTCGTAAATATCGAAGAAAAATAATTATTTAATATTTCTGCCATCTATCGTTACCCATGGTATTATCCTGTCTATCCTTTAATGATTCTATTCCCATTCCAGCCTTCCTTTTCTAATTGATGTGCCTGGAAAATATTTTACTATTTTCTTTATGTTTATTGAAAATTTAATTTTATAGTTCCTCTTTGCCTTGCTAACGTTTTTTGACTGATCTCCTAAGCTGTCCCTATTCTCTCTCATCATGCACTCCTATGCTGTCCATGTAATTAATATATGCCTCTTTCCTTACTCTCAATTGTTCCCTTATGTCTTTATTCATTCATGAAGTCTCACTAGTGTTTAGTTTATATTTTTATTTTAGCAGAATATATTTTTCCTCCACTCTGTTTTAAATGTTTCCCATTGTTGTTCTACATCGTTGTTTGCCTATATTGTTGCCCTGTTTATTTTCCCCAAGGTCTATTCTCAGCACTGAAAATCAACATTTCTCCAATCGATTAACTTGCTTTTCTTCATACTTATGTCCTCTATTATCATCTTAAAGTGTAGTATATTATGCTCACTATTGCCTTGATGGTCCCCTACTTTTACTTTTCTTATCTGCTCTGGTTCATTCCCCATTACTAGATCCAATAGCAAATATTCCCTTGTAGGATTTTTTACATATTGGGTTAGAAAGGATTCCTGTGCACATTGTAAGAACTCCATTCCCTTATCCCCTTGACCTACTGCTTCTGTCGAATTAATATCAGGGTAGTTGAAATCCCTGTGCTCTCAGGTCTGTGAGGAGAACTCCATTTCTTCATCAGTAGCTCATTCTTTAAGCAGTAGCAATCAGGGACTCCCTCTTCTTCAATTTCAGACTGGGCAGCCCTGTGCTAACTCTCTCAATACCAGGTCAGCTTGCTGAGTCTCAGCTAGGGAAGATTTATTTAACTCATTACCTGGGTCTTCTAACTTTCCAAAGAAAGTCTCAGATAGACAGACCTCATGGTTATCTGCCTGCAATACCAATTCAGTCTCCTCTGTGGGAGCTGGTTTAATCCTGGCCTCACTCATTACACATTCAGGGAAACTGCAGGGGACCATCTCCTGCCACTCCCTGCCTCTCTGACCTCCCGCAGTCTTTCTTTCACTACTGGTGGGGGCGGAGGGGGGGGGGGGCTACCACCTTCACCCCTGGTAGATCATTACCTAGGAGCAGATCAACCCCATCCACAGGCAAACTAGGGATAATCAAGGTCACCAGTCCCAAAACTAGGTTGCACTCCGGGTACAGGCATACACTGCCCTCCAATACCATTCACCACCATTTTGGTGTTCACTGTACTCTCTGGGGGAAAGGTCAGGTCTTTTCCCAGTAAAAGGGATCTAGTGGCCCGTGTCCCTGAGAATTACTATGGGCTTGCTTGTCCCACTCGAGGGGTATGGGGTTACTTTTCCTTCAGACACAAAACCTTGACAACCCTCAGGAATAAGAACATAAGAAATAGGAGCAGGAGTAGGCCATTCAACCCCTCAAGCCTGCTCCGCAATTCAATAAGGTCATGGCTGATCTGTCCCAGGCCTCAACTCCTCTTTCGGACCTGCTCCGCATACCCCTCGACTCCCCGAGATTTCAAAAATCTATCTACCTCCTTCTTAAATACATTTAGTGACCTAGCCTCCTCAACTCTCTGAGGTAGAGAATTCCAGAGATTCACCACCCTCTGAGAGAAGAAATTCCTTTGCATCTCAGTTTTAAATGTGTGCCCCCTTATTCTGTAACTATGTCCCCTAGTTCGAGATTCCCCCACCAGTGGAAACATATTCTCAACATCTAACCTGTCAAGCCCCCTTAAAATTTTATATGTTTCTATAAGATCACCTCTCATTCTTCTAAACTCCAATGAATAAAGGCCTAACCTGTTCAGCCGTTCTTGATAAGACAACCCCTTCATCCCAGGAATCAGCCTAATTAACCTTTTCTGAACTGCCTCCAATATCCTTCCTTAAATACGGAGACCAAAACTGTATGCAGTACTCCAGGTGTGACCTCACCAACACCCTGCACAGTTGTAACAAGACTTCCCTATTTTTAAACTCTAACCCCCTAGCAATAAAGGCCAAAATTCCATTTGCCTTCCTAATTACTTGCTGCACCTGCATGCTAACCTTTTATGTTTCATATACAAGAACACCCAGATCACTCTGCACTGCAGTATTTTGTAGTCTTTCTCCATCTAAATAATAATATATCTTTTTATTCTTTCTACCAAAGTGGATGACTTCACACTTTCCCACATTGAACTCCATCTGTCAAGTTTTTGCCCACTCCCTTAACCTATCTATATTCCTTTGCAGATTCTTTGTGTCCTCATCACAACATGCCTTCCTGCCTATTTTTGTATAATCAGCAAATTTGGAGGCACTACATTCTGTCCCTTCCTCCAAGTCATTGATATAGCTAGTAAATAGTTGAGGCCCTAGGACCAATCCTTGTGGCACCCCACTAGTTACAGCTAACCAACCTGAAACAGACCCATTGATCCCAACTCTCTGCCTTCTGTGTGTTAGCCAATCTTCAATCCATGCCAACACGTTACCCCCAATACCCTGAGCTCTTATTTTGTGCAATAACCTTTTATGTGGCACCTTATCAAATGCCTTCTGAAAATCCAAATACACTACATCTACTGGTTCCCCTTTATCCACACTGCTAGTTATATCCTCAAAGAACTCTAGCAAATTTGTCAAACATGATTTCCCTTTCATAAAACCAAGTTGAATTTTCCAGCACCTGCAGCTATAAGCTTCTGGGGTCTCACTCTTACTGCAGTTAAAACCACAGCTTGTTCTGCTGTGTTTTCCATCAGGTTCACTTCTTCCCTGAGTGGGTGTGCCCTGATTAACCCTACAGGTTTTCCCTTTAGTTTCCAACAGTCAGCTTTTAGATGGCCTGCCTTGTTACAATGGAAGCACACAGGTCTCCGGGTCTCACTCCTGCTCACAGCACCTCCTTTTTGGCTGGAGGAGGGCCCCTGTGTCTCCTGCTTTCCTTTCTCTCCCGGGACTGCCTGGGCTCCTATCACCTTCCCACTCTTTGCCCTTTTCAAATTTGTGAGGGTGACTAGGAAAGATTCTCCCCTGGGAAACAGACTTCTAAATTAAAGCAAACTTATCAGCCAGAACAGCCGCTTGCCGGGCTCTCTGAACCTGCTGCTCCTCTACATGGGTCTTTATGGAGAGAGGGAGAGAGTGTTTAAATTCCTCCAACAGAATAACTTCTCTGAGATTCTCATAGCTGAGCTGTACTTTAAGAGCCCTCAGCCACTGGTCAAAAGCCAGCTGCTTACTTCTTTTAAACTCCAGATTGGCTTTGGGTACTAATTCATATGCCCCGAGGATAGCATTTTTGGTCATTTCATAATTTGATGAACTCTCATCTGGCAACAGGGAATAAACCTCATGGGCTTTTCCAGTTGGCTTGCTTTGTAATAAAAGAGGCCAGGTCTCAGCTGGCCATTTTAGCTGCATTTCTCAAAGGACACAAAAAATTGTCCACATCTTCCTCATTGAATTTTGGGATTAGTTGAGCTAGTTTTAACAATTCCGTACCCAGCCCTGAATTACGCTCCTCCATATTGGCTATGCTTTCACTGCGGTTACTCTGTCGCCCCCTAGGTAACTCAAGCCGCTTCAGCTCTCTTTCTTCACATTCTTTCTGGAAGGTTCTCTCTCTCTCCTGCCTCTCTTTGTCTTCAAGTTCCTTCTAAAAGGCTCTTTCTCTTTCCCGGTCCTCTAATTCAAGTTTCCTCTGTTCCAATTGTATCTTTGATAGCAATACCCTGTCAGAGTCTCCTTCTAACCCTGTTTCTGCTTCTTCACTAGCCTGAGGAGTTCAGACTTCCTAGCCTTGCCACGTACAGTGATTCCACATTGCTCAGCCATTTTTCTCAGCTCCTCCATAGACAGTGCTTTTAACTTATCCCAAGTTACTTCATCCTGTCTTGGGGAGCTACTAGTTTCAGATGCAGAAATGTTAGTATTCAAACACACACAACCACAAGTAAACCTGTACTGAAATCTTGCTCTTTTCTCAGCCTTCACCTGGTCTTACTGTAACAAGGTTTTATTTTAAACACACTTTTTTTTAGCTCACCTTTAGTGAATCCTTGCTCATTGACTTCCAATTATAAGGCAAACAGGTTTTCTTACGTTTAAAGAAAAAGGTTGAACTTTATTAAACTTAAACTCTCATTCGGTTAACGCCCACGGATACACAACACGTCCACGCTAACATGCATACGTGATACACACATGTAGATAGAGACAGAAGAAAGCAGAAGAAATAAAGTGGAAAAGTTTGAGACAATATCCGAAGATGGTTTTGGTTACTTTTCTTCAAGCTCACTGTAAAGCCCTTGATTGTAGGTCAGTCTTGTTTTTCGTTGGGGCCCAGTATTTTTCTTTGTTCGATTTAGGAGACTTTTCTCTCTTGCAGTTCATGTGTCCTCAGTGGGTCCAGAGGCTTGTGAGAAAGAGATGGGAGCAGACAGGAGAGGTCTTCTCACTCCAGGAGCAAACAGTCTTTCTGAGTTCAAAAACTCTGTGATTAGTTCAAAAAACCCTGGACCAGCCAGTTATTCATGTGACCAGCTGGTTTAACCAGTTATGGGTTTTGTGGATTGTATCACCTGAGCAGTCTCTGGAATGCTCTTCCTTACACCTTCAATGTCTGGTGATCAAAATACATTGTGGGTTGCATGTGTCAGGGAATGGTCCTTTTGTCTCCACAAGCACTGTCTGTTAGTATGCAAATGGCTTTCAGCTAAGTGTCTGGCAGCCCTTGTAACAGGCCTTCTCTTCTTCCCAGCAAGTTTAAAATCAATGTTCATATGACAAAATTAATATGACTCATTCTTGACAGGTGGGGGCCTGCATGACAATGTCCATGTAATTTTTTGGGATGTTTAGCACCAAAGCCAGTAACCATTTTTGTTTTTATTTTTATTATGGCATTGCTATAGAATTAGATTCAACTAACAGATAATTCTTAGGGAAATGCAGCATATTTTTTGACTTGTCACTAAAGCCAGTAAATACTAAACAATGGGTGGAGGCCTTAGCAAATTTGAAATGTTAAGCTTTCCAAACTGAGCAAGATGGTCATCACATATAATTTTAAGCAATCCTTGCCATCGTGTCATAATCATTTTCATTCATAATGGCTGGTCTTTGCAGATACACAGGTGCCATGAGCTCCTACATCAAGGTAGTAATTTTGATTGGGAATGTGGTATGCCATTTGGCTGCACATAGAGTTGAGAGAGTGGTTGCTCTTTTGTTCTCTCTCTCACACTGTATTTGCAGATTCAAGTATTTACCATGGCTCCGATATTCCCTCAGCCCAGAAATACCACTTAAAAAGGATGTGTGCTCAACTATGGGAAAGGAAAGTGCATTAATACAACAGGCCTGAGAAGGCTGAAGCAGTGGTAATGGTCACTGAGCTTGTTGCTCAAAAACTGCTAATCCTTAAAGAAAAAACACATACCTAATTATAGGTACTGGAAGGTTGCTGGCAGGCTCTTAGATCCTCCAACTTGTGTGGCTAATTAAAAGTGGGTCTTCCAGGCTTCAATGGTACTTTTACTGTCTGGCATGTGCTACATTGAGACCCAGAAACATGATATAGGGGCTTGTTGACATTACTCCTTTCATATTAATGCTTTATTTGAGGGCTTCCACCTGTTCTAGATGGAAGAATTCCACCCCCCAGAGTAAAACTCTGGAAATATGCATTAAGCATAAAGGGGTAGAGGCCTGGCATAATGGCACTGTTTCCTCTCCTTTTGAATCTGGGAAGTAGACATTCCTGGAAAATCAGCCTCATCATTTCCTCAACATAAACTACAGTGCTGGCTGGTACTTTTGTATTGATTTACAAATCGTTTTGTGGACTATTGAGGTAAGCAGTATTTCTGACTTGCCTTTGGGACAGAAATTTAATCTGGTACACCTTGTGGGTGAGAATGCAAATTACTACCATCTCCTGAAAAAATACGCCCCTATCTACAGACCTTTGAATCCATGCTTGGACCTAGTATGAAAACACAGACAAGCAAGGGAAAGGAACACTGAAATGTCTGTGGAATGTACACAGCTTGTTGACTACAGGAGATCCTTACTGCAAGCTGTGATGGCTGCATTTCATTTAGTAGTTTGCTTCAGAGCTGGGGGAAGATGGCAATATCTCAAAACAACTTTCTGAAAGAATTTTAAAGTGGCTTGTGACTGAATCCCCTTTTATCTCCAGAGGATTTAGAAATGCCAATATTTATGTCGCAGGTTACCTCAAAATCAGGTCTGCACATCTCTGGGGGGGCTTTACAAGGTATGCAATAGTGGAGGTAGGTGATGAGGAAGTGGGAGGGGAATTTGGATATGAGTATATTCTATCACCAACAGCAAGAAGACCATGATGGCTCAGGTGGGAGGGAATCACTCTAAAAAGCTGTCTGCTTTCCCTTTGATTACCAATACAGTGATAGAATTGGCCAGATTGAATCACAGGAGGCTACAATAAATTCCAAGGTAATTTATGTTAGCAGCCCTGAAATTATTACTCATGATAGTTGACATCTTTCATTGAATTTGGCTGTTTACTATGTGTGGGAATCTGCTGAGATTTGAGAAACACATTAGTTATCATCAACAGACATTTTACAAAGATTCTTGTGTGTAACTCAGCACTACCTCAGACTGAATGCAACTGCCCACCATAGAAAAGGTAAACACTTTCTATGATGATCCCTGATGGCTATGCAAAAAAAGGGTTCTTGAAGTAGACATTATTGTGTAGTGAGACAGGGTTGATTAGTAATCTTTGACTAAAGGATCCCTTGGGGAGGTGTGATCATAATATGATAGAATTTCATATTAACTTTGAAAGTGATGTGGTTAAGTCTGAAACTAGGGTCTTAAATTTGAACAAAAGCAATTATGGAGCTATGAGGGGCAAGTTGGCTATACAAAAACAGACTGTAAGACATTTCACAGGTATGTAAAAAGGAAGAGAATGGCAAAAGTAAATGTGGGTCCCTCAGAGGCAGAGACATGAGAAATTATAATGGAGAATAAGGAAATGACAGCAACATTAAGCAAACATTTTGTGTCTGTCTTCACAGTAAAAGAGGAACTTAAATTAATTAACACTAGTAAAAAAAACACTGCAGTAATTAATGGGACTAAAAGCCAACAAATCCCTTGGACCTGATAGTCTACACCCTAGGATTTTTAAAAGAGGTGGCTGCAGAGGTAGCAGATGCATTGGTTTTGATCTTCCAAAATTTCCTAGATTCTAGAACTGTCCCGGTGGATTGGAAGGTAGCAAACGTAACTCCACTGTTCAAGAAAGGAGGGAGAGAAAACAGGGAACCACTGACCAGTTATCCTGACATCAGTAGTCAGGAAAATGTTAGAATCTATTATTAAGGACATGGTAACCAGAAACATGGAAAATCACTGTATAATTAGACAAAGTCAACATAGTTTGATACAAGGGAAATTGTATTTGATAAAAGCATTAGAGTTTATTTGAGGGTGTTGCTAACAGGGTAGATAAGGGGGAACCAGTTAATGTACGATATTTGGGTTTTGAAAAGGCAATCATTAAGCTGCCACACAAGAAATTGATGCACAAGATTAGGGCTCCTGGGATTTTTCTTCTTTGGCCTCCTTGTCTCGGGAGACAATGGGTAAGCGCCTGGAGGTGGTCAGTGGTTTGTGGAGCAACGCCTGAAGTGGCTATAAAGGCCAATACTAGAGTGACAGACTCTTCCACAGGTGCTGCAGGAAAAATTGGTTATCGGGGCTGTTACACAGTTGGCTCTCTCCTTGCGCTTCTGTCTTTTTTCCTGCCAACTGCTAAGTCTCTTCGACTTGCCACTCTTTAGCCCCGCCTTTATGGCTGTCCACCAGCTCTGGCGATCGCTGGCAACTGACTCCCACGACTTGTGATCAATGTCACAGGACTTCATGTCGCATTTGCAGATGTCTTTAAAGCGGAGACATGGACGGCCGGTGGGTCTGATACCAGTGGCGAGCTCGCTGTACAATGTGTCCTTGGGGATCCTGCCATCTTCCATGTGGCTCACATGGCCAAGCCATCTCAAGCGCCGCTGATTCAGTAGGGTGCATAAGCTGGGGATGTTGGCCGCCTCGAGGACTTCTGTGTTGGAGATACGGTCCTGATGCCAAGGATTCTCCGGAGGCAGCGAAGATGGAATGAATTGAGACGTCGCTCTTGACTGACATACATTGTCCGGGCCTCGCTGCTGTAGAGCAAGGTACTGAGGACACAGGCTTGATACACTCAGACTTTTGTGTTCCATGTCAGTGCACCATTTTCCCACACTCTCTTGGCCAGTCTGGACATAGCAGTGGAAGCCTTTCCCATGCGCTTGTTGATTTCTGCATCGAGAGACAGGTTGCTGGTGATAGTTGAGCCTAGGTAGGTGAACTCTTGAACCACTTCCAAAGCGTGGTCGCCGATACTGATGGATGGAGCATTTCTGACGTCCTGTCCCATGATGTTCATTTTCTTGAAGCTGATGGTTAGGCCAAATTAGTTGCAGGCAGCCGCAAACCTGTCGATGAGACTCTGCAGACACCCTTCAGTGTGAGATGTTAATGCAGCGTCAGCAAAGAGGAGTTCCCTGATGAGGACTTTCCGTACTTTGGTCTTCGCTCTAAGACGGGCAAGGTTGAACAACCTGCCACCTGATCTTGTGTGGAGGAAAATTCCTTCTTCTGAAGACTTGAACGCATGTGAGAGCAGCAGGGAGAAGAAAATCCCAAACAGTGTGGGTGCGAGAACACAGCCCTGTTTCACGCCACTCAGGATAGGAAAGGGGTCTGATGAGGCGCCGCTATGCTGAATTGTGCCTTTCATATTGTCATGGAATGAGATGATGATACTTAGTAGCTTTGGTGGACATCCGATCTTTTCTAGTAGTCTGAAGAGACCACGTCTGCTGACAAGGTCAAAGGCTTTGGTGAGATCAATGAAAGCAACGTAGAGGGGCATCTGTTGTTCGCGGCATTTCTCCTGTAGCTGACGAAGGGAGAACAGCATGTCAATGGTCGATCTCTCTGCTCAAAAGCCACACTGTGCCTCAGGGTAGACACGCTCGGCCAGCCTCTATAAAACGACTTGAGCCCACTATGCTGAGCAGGGAGATTCCACGGTAGTTGTTGCAGTCACCGCGGTCACCTTTGTTTTTATAGAGGGTGATGATATTGGCATCGCGCATGTCCTGTGGTACTGCTCCCTCATCCCAGCACAGGCAAAGCAGTTCGTAGAGTGCTGAGAGTATTGCAAGCTTAGCACTCTTGATTATTTCAGGGGTAATGCCGTCCTTCCCACGGGCTTTTCCGCTGGCTAGAGAATCAATGGCATCACTGAGTTCCAATTTTGTTGGCTGTACGTCCAGCTCATCCATGACTGGCAGAGGCTGGGCTGCATTGAGGGCGGTCTCAGTGACAACATTCTCCCTGGAGTACAGTTCTCGGTAGTGCTCAACCCAGCGGTCCATTTGCTTGCGTTGGTCAGTGATTGTGTCCCCTGATTTAGATTTTGGGAGAGGGGGGGGGGGCGATCTTCTTGATGGTTGGCCCAAAAGCTCTCTTAATACCATCATACATTCCTCTGTTGTTTCCGGTGTCAGCTGAATATGACTGCATAGGTATTGCCAGTAGTCATTTGCGCAGCGCCTGGCTGTTCTTTGTGCAGTGCTTCTGACTGTTTTAAGTGCTACGGATGTTAACTCGCTGGGGGCTTTCTTGTAATTCAGCAGTGCAATGCGCTGAGCGGCTATGACAGGTTCCAGCTCTTCAAAATGAGATGGAAACCAGTCTGCATTCCGCTGCACACGTTTGCCATAGGTGGTCATAGCTGACTCATGGATGGTGTCTCTGATGTGGGCCCACTTGGTCTCTGCATCCCCTGTGGGAGTGTTTTGAAGGGCTTTTTCAAGTGAATTTAGAAATTTTTGTAACAGCTGTGGATAAGAAATTCTGCTCGTGTTGATGCACGGGTGGCCCTTCTGCTTGGAGTGATGCAGCTTCTTTGGTTTGAGTCGAACCTTGCTGCACACTTGGGAGTGGTCGGTGTCGCAGTCCGCACTGTGGAAGCTGTGTGTGATTTGAACACTGTTTAAGGAGGCTCGCCTTGTGACGATGAGGTCCAGCTGGTGCCAACGACGTGATCTTGGGTGCCTCCAAGAAACCTGGTGACAGAGTTTAGTGTGAAAGAACGAGTTGGTGATGCAGAGGTTAATATTAGGGGTAATATATTAGGATAAATCGACGAATAATTATCAGACAGAAAACAAACAGTTGGAACAAACGAGTTAAGGTGTAACCAGTGGAGTGGCGCAAGGATCAGTGCTTAGTCCTTAGCTACTTACAATCTAGATCAATAACTTAGATGAAGGGATGAAGTCTAATACATCCAAGTTTGTTGTTGATACAGAGCTGGATGGGAAAGTAAGCTATGAAGACGACGCAAACATGATGCAAAGGGATATGGATCAGTTAAGTGACTGGGCAAGAAGGTGCCAGATGGAGTTCAGTGTGGCAAAGTGTGAAATTATCCATTTTAGTGGGAAGAGTGGAAAAGCAGAATATATTTTAAAAAGTGCGAGACTAGTTAATGTTGGGATTCAGAAGGATTTGAGAGTCCTTGTACACAAATCACAGAAAGTTAACATGCAGGTACAGCAAGCAATTAAGAAGGAAAAATGTGCATTTGCCTTTATTGCAAGGGAGTTGCAGTATAAGAGTAAGGAAGTGCTGCAGCAATTATATTCAGTTTTGATGAGACCATACCTGGAGTGCTATGTACAGGTTTCGTCTCCTTAGCTCAGGGAGGATATACCTACCTTAAAAGGGGTGCAAAAGTGGGTTGCTAGACTGATTTCTAAGGTAAAAGGGCTGTCCTATGAGGAGAGATTGAATAAAATAGGCTTATACTCCCAGGAGTTTAGAAGAATGAGAGGTGATCTCATCATAATGCATAAAATTCTTAGAAGGCTAACAGGGTAGATGCTCACAGTTGTTTTCCCAGGCTGTTGAGGCAAGAACTAGGGGTCCTATGCTCAGGATAAGGAGTCAGACATTTAGAACTGAGATGAAGAGAAATTTCTTCACTCAGAGGGTTATGAATCTTTGGAATTCTCTACCCCAGAGAGCAGTGGATGCTCGGTTGTTGACTATATTCAAGGTGGAGATCGAAATATTTCTGGGCATTGAGGGAATCAAGGGATATGGGAATAGGCCAGGAAAGTAGAGTCAATGTAAATGTTCAGCCCTGACCTTATTGATTGGCGGAGCAGCTTGATGGATTGTATGGCCCAACCCTGCACTTATTTCTTATTTTCTTCAAAAGGCACTGACCCTCATGGAATAGGAGGCTGTTGGTACAAAGTGACATAGGGCTGTATAGATTCTCAAATGATAATAATTTTCTCCACATAAATTTAAAAGAATAATGTCCATACATGATGTATAATACACTGAAATGTAAAAATCTATAGTGAAGATTTTCTGTCCAGCACTTCCAGTATCACCAGCAGGATTTGGTTGATGCCAGAATCAGAACATTGAACAATGGGCACTTCCACCTAATCCCTACTGGATTTGCATCCTGACTGATTTTCCATCCAGGAAGGAATCATCCTATATGCTACAAGAACCCTGCAGAAACACCCAATTTTACAGAATAGAACATGGCTAATTGGGGCCAGGAGCTCTCCTGCATAGATTTTAATAATGACACTGGCCAACCACCTCAGGAAATCTGGTCAAATGGGCTTGTGGACGGAACAAGCTTCAAGCCAGGATCAAAACTTACATTCATCAGATTTCACTAATGATTTATCATATACAGAAGACCAAAGTACATCCTTATAATAGTGACTGTGTAAGCTCCCAATAGTTCAAAGACCTTGATAATTATCACTAAGCCATCTAATTATCATTGCCACAGGGGTTCACAGGTAGGATATCAACAGGAGCCCCAGAGGCATATTGTAATCAGCCATATATGGCTATTAAAACCATTTCTCCAAGATTTCTGAAGAAGTTACAGATGGCGATCCTGAGAACCCCACAAAAAATGCAGGACTCATGTTGCTCTGTCAGATATGTTTTCTATTTTGGGATCAACAAACATCGATAATCTTCCATGTGAATTCACACAAATTTTCCACTGATTTTCATCACTTTGTTGTAGCAGGAATGTAGGAACACACAGAACTGGAAAAGACTATCAGAGCAAAATCATCAAAAAGCTAGCTAGCCCATTCATTTATTTGTTGACACGATTCTTCCTCCACAACCATGCAGTGATAAAGCTGGATGTCATCAGCATACATATGCAAACTGACTCTACGCCTATGGATGCTGTTACCGATGGGTAATATATTCATGAGTAAAATAAGAAGACAAGGGTAAGTCTTGGGGTACACCAGATGTGACTGTGCAGGGTGTGAGGAAGGTAAGCCTATGGAAGTATATTATGGAGGAGGGGCACATTTCTGATCATGTTTCTAATTCTTCCACTGTTGTTTGGTGTTCATTTCTCCAATGTTAAGTACCTGAAGCATTTTGTATATTAAATTCATTATATAAGCATAAACAGTTGTTTTATTTCTCTACCATCACACTGTAAGGTCTTGTTTGCCTTCTTCACTGGTGTTGCACACAGCATGGACAATTTTAATGAGGTTTCCCCCAGTACCTCCAGATCCCTCACCTGTGTTTTGGTTCACATTTCTGAATGGACTTTACAGCCATTTAATGAACACATGTAACACCCAACAACATTTAGCCAGCTGCAAGTAATTCCGAACTTATAATATCTTAGTTGCTCAAATGAAAAGCCTGATTCATGGGCTGTTCTGTCTCAATCGCAGATGTGGCCCTGAAGAGGAAAGGGGTCCTTTTCAGCTCAGCAGGTGTTAATACCAACAAGACCAGGTGCCATTCTGCCTTGCAAGAGGTTGTTCACCTGACTCCAGATGAGGTCAGCAAAAAGGTCAAGTACAAAGATAAACCAATACTAATATGTAAATGAGGAAGCAAAGGACCATGTGGATTGTGAAAATATGAAAAGCGACTTGAAGTGTAAAAGTTCTGTTTCTATCATGAATGATGTAAATATGGTGTTGCAGTTGACATTTATGAGCACATGGGCTACAAACAAAACAGACGCCTACATTGTGGGGAAACTCAATCCATCTGTTATTGCTGTTATTGTCGATCCATATTACTAAGGAAAGCAAAGACTGCCCAATAAAAACATTGGAAGGGCAAAATAATGATTTTATGGTGTAGAAATGTCCAGACCCAGTATCACTCATTTCTTATATCTAAAATAGTCTGAATGAAATAATATTTCCTAATCATGATAAACATGCCCTTTAATATGGGGAGGCGGTGGCGTAGTGGTAATGTCACTGGACTGGTAATCCACTGGACCAGTCTAATGCTCAGGGGACATGGGTTCAAATCCCACAATGGCAGCTGGTGGAATTTAAAATTAAAGGGCAGCACAGTGGTGCAGTGGTTAGCACCGCAGCCTCACAGCTCCAGCGACCCAGGTTCGGTTCTGGGTACTGCCTGTGCGGAGTTTGCAAGTTCTTCCTGTGACCGCATGGGTTTTCGCCGGGTGCTCCAGTTTCCTCCCACTGCCAAAGTCTTGCAAGTTGATAGGTAAATTGGCCATTGTAAATTGCCCCGAGTGTAGGTCGGTGGTAGGAGAATGGTGGGGATGTGGTAAGGAATATGGGATTAATGCAGAATTAGTATAAATGGGTGGTTGTTGGTCGGCACAGACTCAGTGGACCGAAGTGCCTGTTTCAGTGCTGTATCTCTCTATGACTCTAATATGGAAGTGCTACCCATCTTCCTCTATCTGCAACATTTATTAAAGCTAAATATTTAGCTTCCTATAGAACATGCTACCTAATAATACCAAGGTCAGGAGTGGCATAAATCCATCATTGTTAGGCAAGGGGGTGATTTTAACCCTATCCACCTGCTGGAAACCAGCCAGGTGGGCAGTTAAAATCTGCCAGGTTATTTACACACCCTGGAGCTGATCAATCACAATTTTAACCTGCTCAACTGAGCAGGCAGCAAGAGCACAGCCATCAATGGACTTATCTAAAGCTGCAAATTTTTCAGTCTATGGATTGTCTGGTCTTCTTGGCTACCTGTCTGTTCAACCTGCTGCTAGTATTGGAATGCTGCAGCAGCAACCAATTCTTGCAGATCCCAACCCTCCAGTAATGAGCACCCAAGCACAGGTATGAGCTTTCTGGAAATAATTAAGCAACAGTAACCCTAGAAACTTTGTCAGCATCAGTGCTGATCAGTCATGTGGATGAAATCCTTCCTCACTACACATAACAATTCTAGCCACTATGGCCAGGATTTTACTGGCTGCAAACCACATCCTGACATTAGGACCTAAAGCCTGTCATGTGACCGTGCAGGTGGAAGTGGGAAAGTGATAATCTTGGGGCCATCCAATTAACAGCCGGCAGGCTTGGCAGCCGACTAGTTAAAAGGTGAGGGTGGGAGGAAGTTCCGGCTCAGGCAAAACAGCCAGCAGTACCTTTAAAGGCAGCAGCCTTGGAGGAAATAGAGGGGGGGGGGCCTGACAACTGCAGATATCAGGAAATAGCAAAAGGCAGAGCAAGGATGGTGTTCAGGTTCTCTGATGCCTCCCTGGAGGTGCTCCTCCACGTGGCACAGGCTCAGAGGGAAGTGCTTTTCCCTCAGGACAAGAGGAGGAGACTGGATCATGGATGAAGATAGCAGAGAAGGTGAGCAGCTGTGGGGTGGTCCCAAGTACATGGCTGTAGTGTCGAAAGAGGATCAATGACTTGCATTCTGGCAAGGTGAGTATAGTGCATAATATTAAGCTTGCAGCCTTAAATGTGACTAAAGATGAGTATGAACATACCCAGCCAGTCAGTGGCAATGCTCGGGCAGCAGCATTGGTTGCCATATGTGTGGGACCCATTCTGTGGAGGACACCAGTCAGTCACAGTTGATCCCTGCACTGCCAGTACTGAATGACCACATTCAGGAGGCATTCCTGTGGTGCACTGATGGACATTTAAGCTGCCACCAACATCGCTGTGGTTCAAGTCTATGATAGGCGAGTAACAATGTACATTTGTATGCAGGAGAAGAGAGCTCACGATGCTCGAGAAAGAGCAAGAATTGGAAGTAGTGTCTCCATACATGGCAATCCTCATGTCAATGGAGGAAGAGGCATTGGAGCTGGGAGGCCTGGAGACAGGGAAGGCTACCACTGATGGAGAGATGTGTGAGGAGCACCAAGACAGTGAGTAGCCTAATGGATGTGTGCGAGACCCTCTGGCAAGCACAAAGTATAGTGCTCATCTGTCTGCCACTGGTCACAGAGAGCTCCAGATGATGAGGAGTCAGAAAGATGTGCTGGAACCCGCCTTGTCCTCTCATCACTTGTCTCTCTCCCTGTCTTGCAGGCCATGGTCAAAACAGCCAGCATCAGAGCCTGTGAGTGGGCCTACCACCTCTGAGGAGGAGGAGGAGACATCAGAAGATGCAATGTCACATTATTCCCCCTCACCCTCCACCAACACAGATACTCTCACATCGGTGGGTAGTCATAGTAGCAAAGATGACACAATCTGGTGAGTACAGCACATATGTGCCCGAGCAGCTGCTGGAGGCAGTGACAGTCGTGGCCACTGACATTCGGAGGACTGCAGGAGGGCATGACAATGCTGAGCTTCAGGCTGATGACATGCCTCTGGATTGGTCAACAAAGCAGCAGATGCTGGTGCTGCAGAGTCAGATGCGTGAACATCAGGTGGAGCTTCCAAAGGCTTTGCTCAGCCATGCATAAACAACGGAAGAGTCCATCCAGGCCATGAGTGCAGCTATGTCTCTGGCGTGTGTGCACATGGCTTCCTCCACTGAGAGAGTGGTGACCCAAATGGAGAGCCACATCCAGCAAACTACCCAGTGGATGCCAGACATGTGTGCAGACCTGCATGCCATCACCTCCTCCGTGATCTCTATGGAGTAATGGCTGGGAAAGGTGGGGAGAGTGGGGTGGCCAGACGCCTGGGGTCATCGCCAGGTGCTCAAATTCCTCAAGTGAAGAGGGAGCGACAAGTCTGTCCTGAAAAGGGAGAGGAGTGGCAGCCTGTAGCACCGGGGGGCTACTCTTCGGGTGCTCTTGGCATGGAGGGCAGGGCCCTTTTGCCTCTCTGATGGTGACACCAGCACCTCAGAGAGCAGGCAGCACCCAATACGCCTGGACCATCAAGGCCTCAGGCAATCAGAGGATGACCACGACAGCAATCAAAAGCCATGCAGCAGCAAGGTCAGCAGCCTGCCTCCACCTCAGCTGACAGCGCAGGGTGAGTACCATGTAGGAGCATTCGCAAGCGAGTGAGAAAGTCGATCTAGCCGCATTTGGGTTTCATAGGGTTGTATTATGTAATTCGATGTCACCTTGCTGTTTATTTGTCTTTAATGAAATCTGATATGCTGCACCACAAAAAGAATCCTTTACTCATTTATCCACTACTGGGCCGTGAACAGTTCTATGCCTCTCGCAAAGGCTGTAATGGGAAGGACCACACCACATGGGAACTATACATTTCCCATGCTATGGTCTGAGGTGATGACGGGTCCAGTGAGATGGTAAGGGCATTCAAGGAAAGGGCAACAAGGGTAGAAGGTGTAAGATTTATTTGATTGTATGGGTGTGTAAGGAAGGCTCATGAGAAATGTGTCTGTAATAGTGAGTAGTGAGCCCCCTAGCGAATATCTCATTGTGCTTTGCCTGCGGTCCCTCTGGGTCTTCAATATGTTCTGCCTGGTCAGGAGTCCCCTCTAAACCCTCATCCTCGAAGAGGAATTGTGTTCCAGGATGTCCTCATTGTTTAAAGCTTCTCCCCTTTGTAACGTCAGGTTGTGCAGAGCACAGCACACCACCACGATATGCGAGACCCTTGTTGTGACATATTGAAGGGCGCCACCAGATCTATCAAGGCATCCGAGCCAGATCTTCAGAAGCCCAAGGCCTGCTCGATGGTTGCTCGAGTCGTCCCCTGGCAGATGTCATATCTCCCCTCTGCATCTGTGCTGGGGTTCCGCACTGGCATAAGGAGCCATATCTTCAGTGGGTAGTCCCTGTTCCTCAGTATCCACCTTTGAAGGGGGGCCTGATAAGGTTGGGCACCTGGGACTGCCTTAGTACGTAGGTGTTGTGACAGCTTCCCGGGAGCCTTGCACAGACCTAAGGATCTGCCTGCGGTGGTCACAGACCAGTTACACATTGAGTGAGTGGCAGCCCTTCCTGTTGATGGAGGCTGCTGCCCGGTCTGTGAAAGCTTTGATGGTCACATGCAAGCAGTCGATGACACCCTGCACCTGGAGGAATCCAGCGATGGCCCCGAATCTTATTGCCCTCTCAGCCTGACTGTCTGGATCGGAGTGAAACTGCATGTATTGGCCAGCTCTCTTGAATATGGCATTGGCGACAATCTTATTGCAGCAATGAGCCATGGACTGGGAGTTCCCACAGAAATCCAGAAGATCCCTGGAAGGATCCTGGGTTGTAGAAATTCAGTGACCTTGACTATCAAAGGCAGTGGGTGTCTACCATTTCCCATTGGGCTTAGGTCCTCCTCCATCATGGCGCACAGCTCAGTGACCACTTCCCTGGTGAGGCACAGTCGTCGGCAACACTGCAGGAAGCAGAGCCTCTGATGGTAGACCCTCTCTGGTGGATAACGTCGCCTGTGCAAAAAAGGCTGGTTGCGTGCCCCTTTGAACTCACCTCATCCCTGCCCCCTTCCAGCCTCATCAGCTGATGCCCCTCTGGGTGCTGCAGCCCCACTCCAGGTGTCCGCAACTCTCTCCCTCTCTAATGTTCCTCTTCACTGGAGGTTTCAAAGCTCGAGTAAATGAGTCCCATTGCAAATGGACGCATTCACTCTAAAGGCCTCAGACACGTTCCCCGCACCGCCCCCCGCACCCCCTCGTCCCTCACTCTCACTCTGTACACACAAGTGGCAAGTCAGAGGGGACTCAATCAAAGTGCCTCCATTGTGTTTGCCCAGCCTCCAGACTGCTACTGTTTACTGACTATCACCCTCTCTCCAATATCATGCTACCTCTCACAATGGTTGCTGATTGCAGACAATACTGACCTTCTGCCTCCTTATAGCTGGCGAGGCTCTGAAGCTGTGTTGTTCTTGGCTGCTGCTCGCAAAATTCTAAAAAGCTGGTAAAATTGCCATTAATTGCCTGTTCAACAGGCTCAATTACCTTCCCGCTGCCTTCAAGAGTGGCCTCCACCCACCAGCCCAGCCATCTCCAGGAATAACCACTAGCAGCAGAAACATGTCGGTTTTTCATCCCGACGCCATCCACTGCCATTTTACTACGATACCACAACTCGTGACTCCTGTATGTCTCTACTACGCTGACAAAATTCCATTCAATAACTTGGCATGATATCTACAAAGGCTGATTCATAGTATAAACAATGCAACATATTTCTTTCCACAGCTATAGAGGTCTTGTAAGATGAAGTACCTGTGATGAACAAGATTCCACTGCTTCATAATAACCTCGCGTAGGCACCAGCTCAGAGATATCCCACTGAGGACATGCAGAGCGAAGGTCAAGAAGAAAAAGCAATTGTCCGACATGTACAAGTGAGGAAAAAGATTGGGAGATGACAGCTGAGAAACCCAAACCAGCTGGCTCCAGGACCAGCCCCAGATACTCCTCTGCTGCAAGACTCGTGGTTGCTCAACTCACAGTGACTGCCTATGGAAAGGCCCTCATTGATCAGTAGAAGCATTTCTTTCAGTTCTTTTGAGGTTATTCATAGCAGCCTGCAAGAATTATCAGACAATATTCAGAGGTACGTGTCTGCTATCATCACACTGGTGTAAGATGGATTCACAGACCTACAGACCACTATCTGGCATATCGCAACTCCACTGCCATCTGCAGGGAAGCCCCTCGGGCAGTGATTCAGAACAAGGTCTCAACCAAAAGACAGTGCAGCAATCCCTCAGTACGACACTCAAAATCTTCAAATCTATGGTGGTGCCTGAGCCTAACATCTTCTGGCATGGGAGAGTGGGTGTAAATTAGCCCTTACCTTCAAATTAACACCACTAACGAAGAAATGTTAAGTGGCTATTTTCTGAATAGTGCATTTTTGTTAATTCAAGATCTATTGTCAAATAGAAAAGGATCTATTGTTATGTACTTTATACCAATAAATTTGACAGATAGTTCCTAAAGCCAAAATAGCATTGATGCAGGATTCTGGATGTATAAAAGGGCTTGAAAAATAAATTGAGGATTTATTTTGAATTTAACGGCCAACCTAAATTCTTGGTGGTGACTCTTTGGGATGCATTGAAAAGCTGTGTGATAAAAGGCTAATTTCTTTCTCAAGAAAAGTTCTCACTCATTAATATTTCTTGAACTAGGGATATTAACAATCATAACCAAATTACTGCACATATATAGAACATAGGGTTCTTAATTGATCTTCCACAAAAGTAGCATTTGTGTAATTCTTTAGTCTTTGATATATCCTGATCCACTTGAGTGAGACCCAAGTCAAAATTACTTAATGTGCAGAATAAAGGATGTGATGAATTTGATGTGTGAGATGACGGGCTTTCAAAAGGATTTAAAAGTTATCAGCTATGTTTATTGTAACTCTTCTGATTTAGTTTTACATTAGTTAAATTAAACTAAAAAGTGTTAATTTTCTAATTCACTGTTCATAACCCTTACTCCTGTGATCCTGAAAAAGATGCCAATTGTATACAGTGTACTAAGAACCTGTTTATATAAAAAAAATGGATGTTTATTTTTTGGGCCTCATTCTGTAAATGGATGGGTTTTGAATGAGTTAAAAATCTCACTCTTTGTATTTGACTCTGGTGAATTGGCTTGAATAAGCTCAAACTTGATAAATCATGACCAGATTAGCTTTAGGATGGGTAATTATGATGTTGATGTTTTGAGATGCTTTTTAAAAACTTCTTCTCAGTGCACTGGCGCCTGTTAGATGCCATCTTCCTTAATGCCAACAGTGCTTTTGACAGAGATGAATGACCTTATCTGTTTTAGATGTCAAAAGAATTGGACTTTGGAGACAATTTTATCTAATGATTAGAGAGGCTGTATTGTTTTCACAGTTCTTCTTCACTTGCTTTGAAAGGGGTCATGAGACAGCATTGGCCCAATTCCCATTTTATTGCTTTTTATCTTTGGAGTCTTTAACTGCTGCTATTGGAGCTGAATCAGGTGTCAAAGCGACTCCCAGGTTCATAGATTCCCTATACACTGATCTCATTCTGTTGTTCCAGGTTACTCCATTGGGACCAGAGAGGTACTGTTATCTTTTCTGTATAAGTAAAAGTTTCATCAACATATTTGACTGTAAGATTCATTGGAAATAAAGATTTGTTTTATTGCTTTCACATTATTTTGCTAATATAAGACGTTTTCCCTGTGTAGTTTGGGTATACTGGTATCGGATTTGCATTCAATGCTATTTTGCAAAAAAAAAACTGAAGATTGGCCAGATGAAATTGCTTCTGTTATCTCTGTAGGATAGGCTAAACTACCTCCCTGAAAAGCTATCATAGATTATGATTCTAATATATGTTTCACTGTTTTTTTAAAATATTATTTGTTTTGGATTGAATATATTTTATGTGGTTCCCAAACATGGTATTAGCTGGGGATTATTACTATCGGAGAGAAAGCTAGATTCTTTTGATACATCAGAACAGGATACCTACTGTATATGATTTCAATATTTCAATAGAATTCAGGTGTACCCCTTGTTTTTTGTTTTTCTTTTCAGTTCCTTTAAACTAAACCTACTTAAAAGGAAATTTTTCTTTGTTTGCTCCTTGAAACAAAATCAGAAACTCATGTATAAAGAATCCATTTATGATTTTGCTACATGGCAATGAAAAAATTGTTCCCTTTGTTACTTATTCATGAAAAAAAGACGGGTCTAGTTAATATATTTTCAATATTTTACAGAATGACCCTTGTTTCATATAATAATTCAGTTTTTGAAACAGATAATTGGCCATTTATAATGACTTATAGATTGCCTGTGAGTTTGTCTTTCATTTGGGACACTCTCCTGGCTGAACTTGGTAAGGGAGAAGAGGATATTAATTGGATCGTATAGAAGTACTGGCTATACTTCAACTTACCTAAACGTGCAGGCAAATGGAAGTATGCACTTTTTAAAGCAGCTTCTGGATAATTTTACACTACCACTGAGCAATTTCTGTACCTTATGCAAATTAAAGCAATATTAGAAAAGAATTATGGAAGGATCACTCCTTCACCATCATGCTGTCCTTATTTGTGAATTTTACTGAACTGAAACAAGTCAAGGTTCATAGCTGAGACTGTTTTTTTCTAAAACCAGTACTTTAAATTGGTAAAGGATTGAATCGTTATCTGGTCTAAGAATCTAATATTTCATGTTACAGAGAAAAAGTAATACATCATCTCAGGACTGTCTGCTACCAAAAAGCTATGTTTTTGAAATATACCTACCAGAATGTTGACTTGGCAAGAGGCTGAGTGTACCTCCCAACCACACATTTTAAAAACGCAGGATGTTGCTACCCTCCCCTGACCCTGACCTCTAATCTCCCAACCCTAGCTGCTTTCAGCCAAACCAATTTCGAAGTGGGGGTCTCAAACAGGCAGTAGCCCCGTATTTGCATATGCAAAGGGACCAATGCTTGTTTAGGTATGGGCATAGTACGACAATCTGTCCCTTTTTCAATATGGCTGGAAGTGCACTTCCATGTTTGCATGCTTCCTGTTCACCCTAATTGGAGCTTAGTCAAGGTTTGGGGTCTTAAAAAGACACTTTCACTGCCTTGACAGATTGGAGGGCTTTGCAGTATTTACAAGCCTTTGGAAATAAACAGTGGCGCAGTGGTTAGCACCGCAGCCTCACAGCTCCAGCGACCCGGGTTCAGTTCTGGGTACTGCCTATGCAGAGTTTGCAAGTTCTCCCTGTGACCGCATGGGTTTCCGCCGGGTGCTCCGGTTTCCTCCCACAGCCAAAGACTTGCAGGTTGATAGGTACATTGGCCATTGTAAATTGCCCCGAGTGTAGGTAGGTGGTAGGAGAATTGAGGGAAGGTGGGGATGTGGTAGGGAATATGGGATTAATGTAGGATTAGTATAAAATGGGTTGTTGATGGTCGGCACAGACTCGGTGGGCCGAAGGGCCCGTTTCAGTGCTTGTATCTCTCTATATTGGGCTGAATTTTACTTTGCCGCCGCTGCGATATTCATCGTGGTGGCTCATTTAAATGGCCGGGGCAGACCATTCACCCCGATGACATGGAGTGGGCAGGTGGTCCATCCGCAACAATGGCGTCAGCAGCCTTTGCGCAAGCGCTGATGCCATTTTTAACGGGCTTCAATCCCTTCCATTTAATTTTAGTATTTAAAGAAATAGGTTGCAAAAATTTTTCTAAAACATTTAATTTGCCCCTCTCCCACCCCCCAATAACCATGCAATACATTACTTTCCCTCTGCCCCACCAAAACACATCCCCTGCCCACCTGACCTTCCCCCCACCCAATACATAAACTTTAAACTCTAAGCCTTCCCACCAACCCCTAAACCAATGAGATTAGTTTGACCCCGCGACCCCCCCCCACCACACTGAAAAACTTACCTGCTCCCCCCTCCTCACCAGTGTTTCGCCTCGGATCCCTCGATGGGGATCCGAAGGTGTGGGAGTGCTGGCCACTGGCATTGATATCGCAGCGGGACAGAAGGTGGAGGCGAGAAAGTAATTAATTCCTTTATTTAAATTTATTTACGTAAGTAAATTTTGCTCCCATCGCCGAGTGGTAGGGGGGCCACCACTAGGCCTCGCCGCCACTGGCATTATTGGACCGGGCCTTCCTGGTGTCAAGGCCCATGGCGGGCCTCTGCTGGAGGCATTTACCAGCTCTCACCCCCCACCATGACTCCTGATGTCAGGGGGACTGTAAAATTCAGCCCAGTGTCAGTAAAAGTGACCACAAATCTGTCAGATTGTTGTAAAAACACAACTGATTCACTAATGCCCTTTAGGGAAGTAAACCTTCTTGCTTGGTCTGGCCGATATGTGACTGCATTCCGGCTAATTTTTTTCAGCCGGCGCAGACACAATGGGCTGAATGGCCTCCTTCTGTGCCGTAACTTTTTTATGGTTCTACTGTTCACCAATACGGTTGACTGTGAATTGACCTCTGAATAGGCCTAGTAAACTACTCAGTTGTATCAAACCCCTACAAAGGCTAACAAGGTAGTGGTCAAGAAGGCAGTTCACCACCAACTCCTCAGGACGACTATAGATGGGCAATAAATGCCATCCTCATCAGTAATGCAGACATCCCAAGAATGAATGTTTAAAAACATACTTTATGCCTGAATCACTGCCAGTCCTTTGGGCATCTTTCTATGTTATGCTTCCCAATTCAGTTCCAAATTTCTCTTTAGCTATAGATCATTCAAGTTGGCTTCCTAGTACAAATTACTCCTCTCACTGCGCATTCAGTTGCTGTTTTGCATCTGGCCTCCTACTGTCTTAGCCCTCTATTTATTTAGAGATACAGCACTGAAACAGGCTGCGGTGCTAACCACTGTGCCGCCCATTGACATTGGATTGTTGCTCTTACTTATTAGGAGGAGAGATTGAGTAGAATGGGCTTATATTCTCTGGAGTTTAGAAGAATGAGAGATGATTTCATAGAAACGTATAAAATTCTTAGCGGCCTTGACAGGGTTAATGCTGATAGGCCATTTCCTGTAGTTAGAGAGTCCAGAAATAGTGACCATATTTTCAGGATAAGGGGATGGCCATTTAGGACTGAGACGAGGAGACATTTCTTCACTCAGAGGATTGTGAATCTTTGGAATTCTCTTCTCCAGAGGAGCTGTGGATGCTCAGTTGATGAGTATATTCAAGACTGCAATCGACAGATTTATGGGCACTAAGGCAATCAAGGGATATGGGGTTAGATTGGGAAAGTGGAGTTGATGTAGAAGTTCATCCATGATCTTATTGATTGGCGGAGCAGGCTGGAGGGACCATAGGGTCGACTCCTGCTCCTATTTATGTCCTTCTCTCCATTTCCTGAATTCCTCCTACATTAGCACTGACGCATAGACTGTTAACTGTATAATAACAAACTTTTAAGAGCCTTAGCACATTTTCCCCACCTTAGAATAATTCAATAACAGTATCAAATAATGGTAATGGAAGCTCTGAGCTGATATGAGTGTGCTCTTTTCTTCATCAGCCTAAATTGCCAGTTACAAAGATTTCTGGTAGCTCACCAAGAATTTAAAGTTAAAGGGCTATCATCCAGTTACTAAAAAAATTCCAAACTACAGCAAATTACTGAACAGATAGTTGCAAAACAACAGTCTTGTCACATAGCAATATTTGAAAAATGTCTTGACTTGTCATGGAACAGCGCCCTTCAGGACTGAGAATTAAAAAAAACTGAAAATGAGTGCAATAGAGAACATTCTCATTGAACACAGAGGGGGAAAAAATCACATGGATTCAAACTGAAAAGTGATTTCAAGGGACAGACATTCAATTTTGTCAGACTTATTGCTAGCCACTATGTATGGAGTACAACAAATGAGTTATTTGTGTTTCCACATTTCTAACACCACAAGTCTTTCACAGCCCAAATATTCAGTAATTAAATTATATATTTAAAATATTTATAGAATTATAGAAATGGTTACAGCACAGAAGGAGGCCATTTGGCTTGTTGTGTCCGTGCCTCCTATTTCTTATGTCCTTCACTCCATCTTCTAAATTCCTCCTGCAATAGGGCTGAAGCCCAGACTGTAATTTGTCCCACTCCCCCGGCTTTTCCCCATAGCCCTGCAAATTTTTTCTCTTCAGATAAATATCCAATTCTCTTTTGAAAGCTGCAACTGAATCTGCCTCCACCACACTCTCAGATAGTGCATTCCAGATCCTAACCATTTGTTGCATAAAGAAGTTTTTTCTCATGTCGCCTCGGTTTTCTTTTGTCAATCACTTTATATCGGTACCCTCTGGTTCATGACCCTTCCACCAATGGGAACAGTTTCTCTGTATCTAGTCTGCATCAAATATTCTCTCAACCTTCTCTTCTCCAAGGAGAACAGCCCAAGCTTCACCAACCTATCCACTTAACTGAAGTCTCTCACTCCCTGAACCATTCTTGCAAGTCTTTTCCTCACCCTCTCCAATGCATTCACATTCTTCCTAAAGTGTGGTGTCCAGAATTGGACACATCAGTTGAGGTCGAAGCAGTATTTTATCAAAGTTCAGCATAACTTCCTTGCTTTTGTACTCTATGCCTCTATTTATAAAGCCGAGGATCCTGCATGCCTTATTAACTGCTTTCTCAACCTGCACTGCCACCTTCAATGATTTGTGCACATATAACTCGAGATCTCTCTGCTCCTGCACCCCCTTAAGAATTGTATCTTTGTTTTTACATTTCCTTTTCTTGCTTTTCCTACCAAAAGGTATCACTAAACAATTCTCTGCATTAAATTTCATCTGCCGCGTGCCTACCCACTCCACGAGCCAGTCTACGTCCTCCTAAAGTCTATCACTATCTTCCTCACAGTTCACAATACTTCCAAGTTTTGTGTCATCTGCAAATTTTGAAATTGTTCCCCACACACCCAAGTCTAGGTCAATATATATCAAGAATAGCAGCGGTCTTAGCTTTTGCTTTGCTTTTATTTCAGTTGTTCTAGTACCCCGGGGAATCCTGCTATGTACCTTCCTCCAGTCTGAAAAACAACCGTTCACCACTACTGTTTCCTGGCACTCAGCCAACTTTGCATCCATGCTGCCACTGTCCCTTTTATTCCATGGGCTTGAACTTTTTTTCTTACTATCGGTTACAGTACAAAATCATTGCAATGAATGGAGCACTAATTAGTTAATGGAATTGTCTGCCAATTTACTTCACTATTACCAACTGTACAAGACGAGAAAATTGAATATTTCTTTTCACATCTCTGTAAAGTTATTGGGCAGAATTTTCGGGACCCCCCAAAGTCGGGAACAGAGGCGCGGGTGGCCCCAAAAATACCGGAGCCACATGCCATGTCAATTTCCAGACACCATCTGCGATGGAAGAGAGGTGGATAAATCCCCAGGGCCTCACCAGGTGTATGCTAGGATGCTATGGGAAGCGAGGGAGGAGATTGCGGGGGCCCTGGCAGAGATTTTTGTATCATCGTTAGCCATGGGTGAGGTACTGGAAGACTGGCAGATAGCTAATGTTATGCCTTTATTTAAGAAGGGCAGCATGGATAAGCCAGGGAACTACAAGCAGGTGAGCCTTACATCAGTGGTGGGAAAGTTATTGGAAGGGATTCTGAGAGACAGGATTTATATGCATCTGGAAAGGCATGGTCTGACTAGGGATAGTCAGCATGGCTTTGTGCGTGGGAAATCATGTCTCACGAAATTGATGGAGTTTTTCGAGGAGGTGACCAAGAGGATTGACGAGGGCAGGGCGATGGACGTTGTCTACATGGACTTTGGCAAGGCCTTTTACAAGGTCCCGCATGGTAGGCTGGTCCAGAAGGTTCGAACACATGGGATCCAGGGTGAGCTAGCAAATTGGATACAAAATTGGCTTGGTGATAGGAGGCAGAGGGTGGTAGTGGAGGGTTGTTTTTCAGATTGGAGGCGGGTGACCAGTGGTGTGCCGCAGGGATCGGTGCTGGGCCCTCTGTTGTATATATTAATGACTTGGATGTGAATGTAAGGGGCATGATTAGTAAGTTTGCAGATGACACCAAAATTGGTGGTATAGTGGACAGTGAAGAAAGTTGTCTAAGGTTACAACAGGATATACTTCAACTGGGAAAGTGGGCAAGGGAGTGGCAAATGGAATTTAACGCAGACAAGTGTGAAGTGATGTATTTTGGTAAGTTAAACCAGGGCAGGACATATACAGTGAATAGCAGGGCCCTGGAGAGCAGAGAGACCTTGGGGTGCAAGTACATAGTACCCTGAAAGTGGCAACACAGGTTGACAGGGTAGTGAAGAAGGCGTATGGCATGCTTGCCTTCATCGGCCGAGGCATTGAGTACAAGAGTTGGGACGTCATGTTACAGTTGTACATAACGTTGGTTAGGCCGCATCTGGAGTACTGCGTGCAGTTCTGGCCGCCGCACTGCAGGAAAGATGTGATTAAGCTAGAGAGGGTGCAGAAAAGATTCACAAGGATGTTGCCTGGTTTCAAGGGCTTGAGTTATAAAGAGAGATTGGATAGGTTGGGTCTGTTTTCCCTGGAGCGAAGGAGGCTGAGAAGGGACATGATAGAGGTATATACAATTATGAGAAGCATAGATAGGGTAGATAGCCAGAGTCTGTTTCCCATGGTAGGGGTGACTAAAACTAGAGGGCATAGATTTAAGTTGAGAAGGAGGAGGTTTAAAGGGGATCAAAGGGGTAAATTTTTCACACAAAGAATAGTGGGTATCTGGAATGAGCTGCCTGAGGAGGTGGTGGAGGCAAGAACAGTAGCGACATTTAAGAGGCATCTGGACAGGTACTTGAATAAGCAAGGCATAGAGGGATATGGAGTTAATGCAGGCAGGTGGGATTAGTATAGATAGGCATTATGGTCGGCATGGACGCGGTGGGCCGAAGGGCCTGTTTCTATGCTGTATGACTCTATGACTCTCGGTGCTGTCAGTGGTGACGGTGTGGAGTTTGACTTGGGGGCCAAAGATGATGGCTTCAGTCTTCCCAACGTTTAGCAGGAAGAAGGTATGGGTTCATCCAAGACTGACAACAATCTCTTGTCTGCCATAAATCATATTTGTCACCCAAGAAAGATCAAATTTATATTATTTGTGTGGTATTTTCCTTCATCATTATGCCCAGTGATTTTCTGCACAATACATGCAAAACCAAAATTGATCAATGTTTGATTTTTCACCAGTTTTCATTATCCAATAGAGGAGGCTCCCTCATTATTGCAGATAGTACAGGTTACACTGTATTTTAAATTGCTCGAGTACCAATGTAATAAATCAAATGGGAAATGCAATCCTACAAGCTATTTATACTCTGTGAATGATGTTGAAAATGACTGAGATTGTGGGATGTTAAATGTGTCTAAGAACATACTGCCCATCAACTTCCACAGCTTTTACATGGTGAGGAATATGGCATCACAATCCTCCCACAATCTCAGTCAAGTAACATCAAATTTCGAGAAAAAAAAAGTTTATTATGCCACTTTCAGTGCTCGATATAAAAGCTCAATTTTGAACACACTGCAAAACTTAGTTAACACTGGCTGTTAGACTGAACTTGGAAGTACTGCCATCAGATGCTAACAAAAAATTTTGTCAACCTCTACTACGATAATACCAATAGAGAAAACTAATTAAAAAGCTTGCAAGATTATATTACTACTTCGGTTTCCAAATCTGATTAAGTGTCCTATATGAACTACTAATTACAATAATCTTATTAATAAGATTCCACACCGGTGCATTTACAGCCATCAGATTAAATTAATAGCTGCTTTTATCTTTTTTTTAAAAAAGAGAAAAAGTCACTTATTTATTCTACTTTATTCTTAGCAAATTAGTCTGAATAAATTAGTACTTCCATTAACCCTTCGGGTACTGGAGTGACATTTTTGCATCACGTCCATAAACAATGCAAGATTCAGGTTTGTCAAATTAAAGTGCATATAGTGTATAGTACTGAAATCATGTTTAAAAAACAAGAATCTTACAATTTTTATGTAACACTTAAAAAAGATTTACTTGGTACTAACTATAAAGTTCAGCTCTAAAAGGGTTAATGGTGAAGGTGGTCCAATGTAAATGGCAACCACAGCCCAGCTCTTACACTCAAAACAACTTTTGCATCTCAAATTAATGGGATACTCCTAGAATCCTATTTTATGCCAATTTGGGGGTAAATTTGAAGTCACAAAGATCAGACTATATTGCTTGAAAGTTGTAATGCTTCATCGATTTAGTACTATCAATTTTAAGAATTTCAATGCTTTTCATCCAAAAGCCACCTCTGAAATTTCAGCTGCATCTAAGATATTCTATTTTCAATGTGAATAATCAGGACTATTTTACATAAGCCGAGAGCTTACAGTTTGCTGGCAATCATTTTGTGACTGTATTCAACTTGGAGAAAATTATCACTGTCACAAAACTAATGTGCTTATGATTTGTAAACACATGTCAGTAGGATCCAGATCCTGAACAGAAAAAGAAAGCTGCAATACCCCACAACTGGCCTCAGAGAAAATTGTTTTCATGACTTGTGCACGTCACCTCACTTTCTGACCTTGGAATCTGGTTCTGTGATTTTCACAAACCCAGAAGCAAAGACTGCAGGCCAGTGTGTGCCCATGTACATAAACCACATGGTCCTGAAATTGACCTCCCTTGCATAAATTTTAATATTTTCATAGTTTGCACTGCCAGTAATATTTTGATTGAATGCTCTTCCGCAGCTTTTGCTTTTATCTCAAATAAAAAACATTGAAGGATGATGGAGCACTTCACCTTTAAATGTTCTAAAACAGCAAAGACTGCGGATGTGATCTTTAGTGAGTCAAGCATTTTCATTCATAACTTAAGGACTGCAGTACTAATTTAATGAAGAATTTCAATTTAAATCGATAGAATGGAAACTATATTTTAATACAGCACAAAAAGTGTTTAAAGTTATAGTTAAGGATCAAATTCTGGTGCAATGCTCGATGAAACGTTTCCTGTTGAAGATTTATTACTGATTGCTCCGGTAACCTTCAAACAGCCATAACTTCACAATAATTTATCTGATTTAACAGTAAAATACCTATGATGTGAGAAATGGAACTGAAAGGCAACAGTGTATTTCACTGTTTATAACTAAAAGCTTACTAACATAATTCACAAGTTTTACAAAGCCAACACCCAATATCAAGTAAAAAGATCCTAAATTAACTTATTGTAATACTTCTTTACTATGCAGACAGTATTGGACAGTTAATCAAAGAGTAATTAAGCAGTTATTTCAAACCTATACAACTAACAACAGCCGAGTCTGAACTGCCACATTTCTTAGTCCACTTTACTGACTAACTGAACTTCAAGTCTCTCTACCATAAATTATTTGTGGTGTGTTAATACTGATGGTTCCAGTTTTGACGGCAGGCAAAAAATATATTTAGTAAACTGATTAGCAAGTCCGTGTAAAGATATTTTTAAGACGTACCACTAAAAAGATTTCAACTTGGTAAAAGAGAAAAGGCATAGTAATTTACGGCATAAATACCACAAATGTAGCTTAATACACATCAAAACTTTGAAAGTATTCCCTTCAGATTTCTTTTACCAAACATCTTCTGCTGTCAGTGAAAAAATATTTCAGATCAATTTCATATCCTCATAAAATAGGCAATAAGCCTCATTTTCTGTGATCACAGCCTTTGTTTATGTAATGCAAAACAAGATTACATTTTTGTATAGTTCCATAAAAAAACAAATGAGTACTTTGTTATTTATGAACTATATACTGATGGAATTTACATCTCTAGACAAGGCACTGCTGGAATAAGTGCTTCTTAATTAGTTTTTATCCAAGATAAAGTGATTTCCACCAACACTGGATTTGTCTGACTAAAGAAGAAATAAAGGATATCACAGCAGCAGTGAACTACATCACAGAAGGTTATTTCAAAAATGATTTTTGAAGATCTTTCTCGTGAGAAAAATATTTGTAATTTACTGATATTAATATGACATACATTGTAGCTTTCAGTAGTTTAAAATGGAAAATTGCATTTCATTTTCTTTCTTTGTACAATATGGCTTGCTTTATATCACATTTTATAGAAAGAAGACAAGAAATAACTTTCATTTATAGAGTCATTACCTCCATCAAACATTACAAAGTCTGCTGTGGTTGGCTGCAGAGGTTCCCAGTGGGTCCAATCTTGGTGTAAGTGCAGAAAACACTGATCAGTTGATTTTTGGGGCCCACATTTTCCACCCATCTACCTGTACATTTAATCAAATTACTTCGGCCTGAATTTTTCTCTTGATGGGTTGTATCGGGATAAATTATAAATAACTCTGCTGGCATTAGCTGCTGATATATGAGTATTTAAATGTCTACCTAGTTGCCTTAGAATCATAGCATAGAAATGGGCTACTCCGTGCCAGTGTTTTTCTTCACATGAGCCATCTACTTATCCCACTTTCCTGCTTGCATTCCATATCCTTTAATTTTGCTCTTTTTAAAAGGCAATTGGATAATTGGTTGTAAAAGAATTTATTGACTCTGCAAAGTCTCAAAAAAGGCTTATAGCTGAGAATTCCACATATTCATCATCATCTATGTAAAGAAATTTTTCTAACCTCCCCATTTAGCTGTAATTCTCTTCAATATGTGCCGTCTTGTTACAATCTCACTTACCAGTGTATGTATTCTGTCAAGGTTTAGTTTATCATAAATCTTCACAATCTTGAAGATCAATAACTTCTTAACATTCTCAATTCTAGTGAGAAAAGCCTTAACTTCTTGGGTTCTCTTCATAACTTTAACTTACATTACACCTTTTCTATTGCTCTTATATTCTTTCAATAATACGGTGCCAAAAACTGTACACAACATTCAAACTGCAGCTGAAGGTTTTGTGCAATTTTACCATTACCTCTACTTTTTATTCTATGCCTTAAGCTACAAAACCAAGGATTCTGTTGTTTTTTTACAAATGTTTTGCTGTCACTTTTAATGACCTATGCATCAGCAAACAACACTGATCCGCTACTTCATTTAAAATCTTAATTTAAGGTGTGTTTTTACATTCAACTGCATCCGCCATTTACTTGCCCATCTTGCAAGCTCATCTCTGTTCTCCTGCAGCTTTTCACAATCATATCATAATTTGGTATCATAAACAAATTTCCATATTGTTCCTTCAATTTCTGTAGCAAATAAAAGCAGATCAAACAAGTACCCAGTAAAGATTAATCATACTGTTCCACAGAATCACAGAATTGTTACAGCACAGAAGGCGGCCATTCGGCCCAAGGTGTCCACACTGGCTCTCCGAAAGAGCAATTCACTTAGTGTCATTCCCCCACATTCTCCCCATAACCCTGCACATTCTTCCTTTTCAGATAACAGTCTAATTCCCTTTTGAATGCTTCAATTGAACCTGCCTCCACCAAACTCTCAGGCAATGCATTCCAGACCTTAACCACTCGTTGCATGAAAAAGCTTTTCCTCATGTCACTTTTGCTTTTCTTACCCATTACTTTAAATCTGTGTCCTCTCGTTCTCGATCCTTTCATGAGTGGGAACAGTTCCTCTCAACCTGTCCTCCCACCCGCAGTGACTTATGCACATCTACACCCAGGTCCCTCTGCTCCTGCACCCCCTTTAGAATTGTATCCTTTATTTTATATTGTCTCTCCATGTTCTTCCTACCAAAATGAATCACTTCACATTTCACTGCTTTGAACTTCATCTGCCACCTATCCACCCATTCCACCAACTTGTCTACGTCCTATACAGTTTGATACTATCCTCCTCAAAGTTCACAATGCTTAAAGTTTCGTATCATCCGTTCTGAGAAACTTCATTTCACCCTTAATCTTTGCTTCAGCCCTCCAACTTGCTGTTTAACCACATGATCATATTTCACGTGAATGGGCCAAAATGTGATGGCATGTTAACGACTGTGCAAATTGGCCAGCAATTCAAGAGATGGAGAAATATGCTACACCATTTGTTTTGCGCAAATGGCATCTCGCCCTTAGTTTCCCCGTTATTTTTAAGAATTTTCAGGATCTGCACTTCAACTGCCTATTATTCTTGCCGTAGAAAGTTATGTCTGGTGGTTAAGTTTGCAAAAAAACTTTTAACAAAATGATCATTGTTAAACCAATGTCAATCAACCTCTCTGGCCCAGAAAGGGGAAATAAACTGTTCAGTTTCATACCTGCATGCACTAAATTAGAGATTTAAAATATTTTAAATTTTATTTTCTTACCTTTCTTCCTGTTTCTTTTCTCTCACTCTTAATCCAATCTTTCTTTCCCTTTTATTTCTCTTTCTTTATCTGTTTTGACTCTAATTTACCCTCTTTCTCCATCGATCCTTTATTTATTTCTCTACTCTTAAATCTCATTTGTTAAGGAAATAGACTGTTGGTCCCACTGGTCACTAAAATCCAAGGTGTCCCACTGACCTCACCACACCATTATCTCCTGCACTGTATTTTTGAAGCTAAACAGCGCAGGAAAATGTCTAACTGCTGCAAGATGCCCCACTCCAGCAAGATTTGACCCATTATTTTTGCCGTCCCTTTGACTTTGTCAAAAGCTTTTTAAAAATTCAACAACTTCATTTTCTTTATTCCTTATTCCTATTTTCTATTTATGATTAAAAATCTTGCATACGCATGCAATTCCGTTCAACTTCCTGTTGTCATGATATTTATTTCATGTTTTTAACGTCAACATAGAAACTGCCTACATAAAAAAGGAAATTGTAAACACTTGTCTGTAACAATGTCGTTGCAGGCCATGACCATTAGCTAGCGTCTTGGAATGTATTTCTGAGATCTCTCACTTCATTGATATTTTCTGTTTTAAAAAGGTTTATTTTCATCTACTGACAGTGGGAAATGCCACATTAAATTTAGTAATTTCTCTAAAGAAATCTACAAGTTTGGCCAAGTGCAACCTGCCTTTAGAAATGTATCAGCCATGGCTTAGCCGTAGCATGCTTGCCTCTAAGTCAGAAGGTTGTGGGTTCAATTTCCACTCCAGGACTTGAGCGCAAAATCTAGACTGATATTCCAATGCAATACTGACGGGGTGCTGCACTGTTGGCAGTGTAATCTTTAGAATGAAATGTTAAACCTATCTTCTCAGATGGACGTAAAGGTCCCATGGCACTATTTTGAAGAAAAGTAATGGAGTTCTCCCTGGTGTCCTGGCCAATATTTATGCCTCAACCAACATCATGAAAATTATTACCTGGTCATTATCATGTCGCTGTTTGTGGGACCTTGTTGTGCCCAAATTGGCTGCCGCATTTCTTACATTACAACAGTGACTACACTTCAATAGTCTGGCACTTGGCTGTAAGGTTTTGGAACATCCTCAGGTCATGAAAGGCACTATACAAATGCAAGTTCTTTCTTTGTTTTTTGCCTTTTAGAAACTGCTACTTAATATTTATCAGCACCTTAAGAAAGACTAACTGGCTTACAATTTCCTGGCTTATTCCCTGTCTCCTTTTTCGACAGGAGTACTCACAAATGCCACCCTCCAGTCATCTGGCACAATTTTCCTTTCCACTTAACTGTTGAAAATTTTAGTCAGAACCTCTGCTATTCTTCCCTAGCTTCTCTCAGGATTCATGAATGTAAACTGCTATTAGATCCCAGTGATTTATCTAAAGTTTGATTAAGTTCTTTAGTACCATCTTTTCTTGAATAATAACCTCCATATCCAACCTTCTATATCAAACTCTCGTGGTTCTACAATTTCGATGTTCAGCTCCTTTGTGAAAACTGAAGCGAAGTACATATTTAGTTTCAGTGCCATTGCCACACTCTACACTAGTTACATTAAACTGTCATTGAACCTTGGTTAGACTACATTTAGAGTACACTGCACAGTTCTGAACCCCATATTATTAAAAGGATGTAAAGGCACTGGAGAAAGTGAGAAAAAAAACCCAAAAATGGTATCAGAACGGAGAGGTTATACCAAAAATTGAACAGGCTGGAGCTTCTTTCTTTAGAAAAGAGAAAGCTGAGCAGTGACCTGATAGAGATCTTTAAGATTATGAACAGGTTTGATAGGGTAAACATAGAGAAGATGTTTCCACTTGTGGGGTGGCGGGGGCGGGGTGGGGGGGGGGGCAGAGATATAAAATAATCACATATAATTTCAATAGGGAATTCAGGAGAAACTTTTTTTTACCCAGAGAGTGATTATAATGTGGAACTCACTACCACAAGGAACAGTTGAGGCGAATAGCATAGATGCATTTAACGGGAAGCTAGATGAACATGAGGCAGAAAGAAATAGAAGGATATGTTGATAGTTAGAAGAAGTAGGATGTGAGGTGGCTGGTGTGGAGCATAAACACCAGCATGAACTATTTGGGCCGAATTACCTGTTTCTGTGCTGCATATTTTATATAATTCTATGTAAACCAGCAAGGCTCCTTCATCACTTAGTTGCAGTATATTTACTTTGACTGTCTTCTTACTGCTAATGTAACTATAAAAAGCATTTTTAAAACACGATGGGGGAAGAATTGGATAAGGCCTGAAAGGCAATGCATGATCAGCCTGTGCCCATTCGTTGCAATGCAGCCATAACACAAACTTTGTGCCGCCGGCTCATTTACATGATTGCAGCATGCAGACAGCAGGAAGCACAATGTTGAGTGCCTGCATGCCTGAGTAGGGGCGCAAAGTCTTTAGATGCTAGTACAAGTTCAAACTAGCCTGCTCTACTTAAAACAAGGCAGCACCTCTTAAAGGGGAGGTGCATTCTGTTTGCAACAGGTGCTGGAATTTGTTGCAGAAATGACTTTGATCAGGGAAAGTCACAGGAATGACACAACATGGCAGAGAGCGTGCTCCAAGATTCTCTAATGCAGCACTGGAGGCCTTGGTGCAGGAGATGGACAGGAAGACAGAAGTCCTTTATCTGCAGGGGGCCAGGGAGCCTTCCAGACAAACTCTGTGAATACAATGGAAGCAGACTGCCATGTCGGTCAATGCCAGGATGTAGCCCAAGGGCCTGGATGAATTGCCAAAAAAAGTTCAATGACCTCACATGAGAGGCCAAGGTTAGTGAATACATCTTCCAATGCCAGATTCCACCACTAGTCCCAGACACTGCTCAATTCACCACACCCCCATCTCTCAATTACCAATAATCTCTATCAATTATGACTCACGCCTCAATTTTGTAGCTTCACCTCACCCTCACACACCTATCACTGCTGAAAACCTAACACCCATGTCTTGCAGCTTGCACACATTCCCAACTATTCAACCATGACAATTGCATCACCCAAACGCACTGCATGACACTCACTTCCTGAGTGTCTTCCTCTCTCCTGCAGGACAAGGTGGTGCATAATCGAAGGCAGCAGCACCTAACCAATGGGGAACAGGCATGGTTGCATGCCCTTACCCCCATGGCAAAGATGGTGGCTGCCATCATTGGAACAACCATGACTGAGGCCGTGGTCAGCGACAGGGCTTAAAGGATAAAAGATGATGACATGTTCCTACCTAATCCTCCTTTCACACCCCGCTTCTCCTCATCTGACAATCTCTTTTGATTTACAAGTTGTAGATGGTGTAAGCATACACACCTCTTGTTTCCCCTCCACTTTCCCCACTGCAACACTACCCTTGTGCCTTTCTCCTTTCAGATGGCCAAGAACTGCCACCTAGTCAGACAGTGGTGAAGGTGAGGTGCAAGAGGAAGAAGAGATTGATGATGATGAAATGTCACTTGATCTCATCGTCACAGCAACCAGATCAGATACTAGTATTGTGCATACTTCAGAAGGTAGCATAGAGGGGAGATTTGTCAGTGGTGAAACACTGGGCCAGAAGGGAAAAAGCTCACACAGGGACCAGCTCCTCAAAAGGTGAGGCCGAACATGTGTTCTGCTGCAGGGATCTCAAATGATGACTTTGATGTGTTGGCATACAGAAAAAGGCTGATGGGCATGCACAATGGAATACATGGTACATTGGCAGGCCTGTCAGAAAGCCTGCTGTTACTGTCAAGGAACATGGAGGAGTCTGGCACCAACAGCAACAGGGCTTTGCACAGACCCATTCTTTCCAGCATGAAAGTTGTGGCCAACTCCATAAATACTTACAGACCCAATCATGATGCAGTTTCTGGTAGCCGATGTCTCAGCTTCCATTGCAGCACTATCAGAAGCCACCCAATGCAGTGGACATTCAGACTGAAGTTATGCAATTTCAGCTTGTTGCCACGCAAGTGCAGCTCGATGCCATGCAGGTTCAGATTGCTGCCATCATAGCTGTTCATACCAGTGTCCAAAGGGACTTGGAGGGTGTCACAGCAGTTGAGCAATCTGTCCTCCAGCAGATTACAAGGACTGCTGAGCAACGTTTCCTTTAAAATTTAGGTGTTGTGTTTGGTCCATTTTTTTCAGTACAAAGTCCCTTAAAATTATTTTACTCAGCCATGCATATGCATTACTTATCATGGAACAAGGCTTGCACGGTACCTTTCAGGCTGCCTTGTGGCTGCACACTCACATAGCTTAGTGGGAGTATTGCTGCTAAGGCATCACTCCACGCACATGGCACTGGCACCATGGAGCATGAACCTGCTGTCCTCTCTCTCAGGTTAACAGCATTCGTCCTCCCACCACTGACACTCCACCAGTCAACCAGCCTATCCAGAATGCTGTCACCCATGGAGATATGCTGCAGTCTGGAGCTGGACCTTCGAGGGCCAGAGCTGGTCGAGGTCATCCTGCAAGGTCATTTGCAGTCTCCCCCACAGAAAGTCAGCAGCCTTCCATTATCTATGGGGTAGCACTGCATAGGAGCACTAGGCCAGGCAAAGGCACATAGAAGACAGGCACTAAGAGAATGCACAAGAGAGATTAGTTAACTTTTGTATAGAATACTGAATTATTTTCCGATAAAATTAGTTTGAAATAGATGTTTTGTGGTGGCTTTCATTTCAGCATTGTGATGGTCAGTAACAGAAGGAAGGCAAGGTGTGGAACTGTTGGTAAATAGGGAATTGGGGTTGTGTTTACTGGTACCGCAGTAGGATGACTCAATCATGGACAATCTGGCTGGAAAGGGGATGTATTGGCCGCCTCCTCCCCTCAGGTGCTTGCCATAAACCTGGTGGCAAGAGCTGAGCAGGATGCAGTAGATCACAATGCATTGTGATACACACTCTGGCAAATACTGCAGGGCTCTCTGAGTGCAGCCCAGAAAGTGGAAGTCTTACTTAAGCACCCCAATGGTGTGCTCAATACATTTCATGTGGCAGGATGGCACACCTTATGTGCATGCTGCCCTCTTGTGCTTGCACTGTGCACCAGAGTCATGAGCCAGGTGGTCAGTGGATAGCCCTCATCACCCAGTAGTACCTGCTGGTTTGATGTAGTGGTTCACATACTGATGGTAGAGTAGGCTGCTGCAGAATAAAAGCATCATGGCTCCTGCCACAAAAATACTGAGCATTCAATTTCATGATGTGCTGAGCATGGTTGCACACCAACTGCACATTCAGAGAATGGAGTCAATGGCATCCTGCACCATGGTGAATCCATGTGCACTTTCCACCTTGTTTTGTCTGGTCAGTGAGAATGCAATGTATTCTCCTCTCCTAGCATACAGCGTGTTAGTTACCTCCCTTATACAGCAGTGGAGGACAAACTGGGAGATGTTACAGATGATGCCTGCTCCAGCCTGGAAGGATTCTAACACAAAGAGGTTCATGACCATGATCATCCTCATGACCACTGGCAGCACTGTGCGCACCCTGCTCTGAGGCTGCAGGTCTGCCTGCAAGAGGTGGCAGATTTCAGTGAGCACCTCCTTCATAAAACAGAGACATTGAAAACACTGCTCCTGGCTATGTGACAAGAAACAAAGATTAATGGATGTGTTTCGGGCTGGAGGAAGGTTTGTAGTGGAGCTCCTCAGCGGTCACTGTTGGGACCCTTTTCCTGATGTATATTAATGACCTAGACCTTAGTGTACAGGGCACAATTTCAAAATCTGCAGATGATACGAAACTTGAAAGCATTGTGAACTGTGAGGAGGATAGTGTAGAGCTTCAAAAGGACATTGACAAATTGGTGGAATGGGTAGACAAGAGGCGGATGAAGTTCAATGTGGGGAAATGTGAAGTGATTCATTTTGGTAGGAAGAATGTGGAGAGACAGTATAAAATAAAGCGTACAGCTCTAAAGGGGATACAAGAGCAGAGGGACCTGGGTGTACATGTGCATAAGTCATTGAAGGTGGCATGACAGGTTGAGAGAGCATTTAATAAAGCATGCTGTATCCTAGGCTTTATTCATAGGGGTATAGAGTACAAGCAGTCCATGTAGAAATGCAGCAAGACCTGGACAATATCCAGGCTTGGGATGGCAAGTGGCAAGTGACATTCACGCCACACAAGTGCCAGGCAATGACCATCTCCTACAAGAAAGAATCTAACCATCTCCCCTTGACATCCAATGGCATTACAATTGCAGAATACCCCACTATCAACATCCTGGGGGTTATCATTGCCCAGAAACTGAAATGGAGTAGCCATATAAATACTGTGGCTACAAGAGCAGGTCAGAGGCTGGGAATTCTGCGGCAAGTAACTCACCTCCTGACTCCCCAAAGCCTGTCCACCATCTACAAGGCACAAATCAGGAGTGTGATGGAATACTCTTCACTTGCCTGGATGGGTGCAGCTCCAACAACACTCAAGAAGCTCAACACCAGCCAGGACAAAGCAGCTCGCTTAATTGGCATCCCATCCACCACCAACGCACAATGGCAGCAGTATGTACCATCTACAAGATGCACTGCAGCTATGCACCAAGGCTCCTTAGACAGCACCTTCCAAACCCACGACCTCTACCACCTAGAAGGCCAAGGGCAGCAGATGCATGGAAATACCACACCTTCAAGTTCCCCTCCAAGCCACACACCATTCTGACTTGGAACTATATTGCCGTTCCTTCCCTGTCGCTGGGTCAAAATCCTGGAACTGCCTTCCTAACAACACTGTAGGTATGCCTACTCCACATGGACTGCAGTGGTTCAAAAAGGCAGCTCACCACCACCTTCTCAAGGGCAATTAAGGATGGCCAATAAATGCTGTCCTAGCCAGCGGTGTCCACATCCCAGGAATGAATTTAAAAAACGGGCAAGGAGGTTATGTTGAACTTGAATATGATACTAGTTCAGCCTCAGCTGGAGTGTTACGTCCAGTTCTGGGAGCTGCACTTAAGGAAAGATGCGAAAGCATTGGAGAGAGTGCAGAAAAGATTCACGAGAATGGCTCCAGGGATGAGGAACTTCAGTTCTGAAGATAGATTGGAGAAGTTGGGACAGTTTTTCTTGAAGGGAAGGCTGAGAGGTGATCTGGTGGGGGCATTCAAACAGAGTAGATAGGGAGAAACTGTTCCCACTCATGAAAGGATTGAGAACGAGAGGGTACAGATTTAATGTAATTAGCAAAAGAATCAAAAGCGACATGAGGAAAAACTTTTTCACGCAGCGAGTGGTTAAGGTCTGGAATGCAATGCCCGAGAGTGTGGTGGAGGCAGGTTCAACTGAAGCATTCAAAGGAAATTATTCTGTTATCTAAAAAAGAATAATGTGTTGGGTTTCAGAGAGAAGGCAGTAGAATGGCATTAGGTAAATTGCTCATGTGGAGAGCCAGTGCAGACACAATGGGACAAATTGCCTCCTTCCGTGCTGTAATGATTCTTTGAGGCTGAGGTAGGAGAATTGCTCAGCAAAGACCCTGAATGCATATCGCCTCCTGTTTTTTGTATTCATTCAGGGGATGTGGGTGTCGCTGACCAGGCCAGCATTTATTGCCCATCCCTAATTGCCCTTGAGAAGGTGGTGGTGAGCTGCCTTCTTGAACCACTGCAGTCCATGTGCGGTAGGTACACTCACAGTGCTGTTAGGAAGGGAGTTCCAGGATTTTGACCCAGCGACCGTGAAGGAACGGCGATATAGTTCCAAGTTCCGATGGTGTGCGACTTGGAGGGGAATCTGCAGTGGTGGTGTTCCCATGCATTTGCTGCCCTTGTACCTCTAGTTGGCAGAGGTCACGGGTTTGGAAGGTGCTGTATAAGAAGCCTTGGTGCGTTGCTGCAGTGCGTCTTGTAGATGGTACACACTGCTGCCACTCTTGTAGCCACGTTATTTATATGGCTACTCCAGTTCAGATTCTGGTCAATGGTAGCCCCTAGGATGTTGATAGTGGGAGATTCAGCGATGGTAATGCCGTTGAATGTCAAGGGGAGATGGTTAGATTCTCTCTTGTTGGAGATGATCATTGTCTGGCACTTATGTGGCGTGAATGTTACTTGCCACTTATCAGCCCAAGCCCGGATATTGTCCAAGTCTTGCTGCATTTCTACACGGACTGCTTCAGTAACTGAGGAGTTGCGAATGATGCAATCATCAGCGAACATCCCCATTTCTGACCTTATAATTGAAGGAAAGTCATTGATGAAGCAGCTGAAGATGGTTGGGCCTAGGACACTACCCTGAGGAAATCCTGCAGTGATGTCCTGAAGCTCAGATGATTGACCTCCAACAACCACAACCATCTTCCTTTGTGCTAGGTATGACTCCAACCAGCAGAGAGTTTTCCCCCTGATTCCCATTGACCTCAGTTTTGCTAGGGCTCCTTGATGCCATACTGCCAAATGCTGCCTTGATGTCAAGGGCAGTCACTCTCACCTCACCTCTTGATTTCAGCTCTTTTGCCCATGTTTGAACCAAGGCTGTAAAGAGGTCAGGAGCTGAGTGGCCCTGGCGGAACCCAAACTGAGCGTCACTGAGCAGGTTATTGCTAGCCAAGTGCCACTTGATGGCACTGTTGATGACACTTTCCATCACTTTACTGATGATTGAGAGTAGGCTGATGGGGCGGTAATTGGCAGGGTTGGACTTGTCCTGCTTTTTGTGTACAGCCCTTCTCCCTCTCCTCCATCTTCAAGAAGCTTGTCAGCTCTGTTTTGTCTCTGCTTAATCTTCCTGACATGCTGCAAGCCAATTGTCCCTGGCAAGGCCTGAAACCGCATTTACTTTCTCGAAGCCGGCTTCCATACTGCTCCTCACACTGAGTGCAGTCCCAGCACTGGCCACGGCTCCTGGTGGCGGTGCTGGTCCGCTGAATGGCCAGCAGCTCTTGGAGGCAGGATTTCCTGCCTCAGAGGGGCATAAGTCCCGCCCGAGGCCAATCAAGGGCCTGGGCCACGCAAAATTGCTGCGTGGCTTCCAGGTCCAGTGGAGGCGGGCTCTCCCCCAACTTTTAGGCACGTGGGCGGGACCTCCGCCTCCACGTAAAATTCCAGCCTAGGTCACTGCCAATTAGAATTAAAAATAATGATCCAAATGGCCTAACAGTAGCATGATTTATTGCTCCACGATTCGGTTTAAACTCCAGTTGGTAAAAATGTACAATTGTTTCAATGATTAAACAACTGGGATCTTTGAGTATCAACTTCCTGCCAACTGGAATTTTCAATTTTAATACTGCCACTCTATATATCCAGAGCCCATTCAATTTAGGAATTGCTTTTAGAATTTAAATGACAATGCGTTTTCACAGTACTCAACCTCACTAAAGCCACCAGCACAACGAGCGTGTACCTCAAGTGCCGTAATCTGCAGGGATGCGGACCAAATTCTGGAAGGTGGGATTAGACTGGCTGGATAATTTTTTGGCTGGCACAGACATGATGGGCCAAGTGGCTTCTTTCTGTGCCGTAAACATTCTATGATTTCTGTGAAGTCTGCAATGGCAAGAATGTCGCACTGGATGGTGAGATTTACAACGAACGCTGCCAACCTCACCGTTGTGGGAAATTTGGGCTGTAGATAGTATTGTATAGTCTTCTTCATTATTTGAATAACATGTAACTTAAAAAAACAGTGTAGAATGAACCCTAGGTTGATTGTTTTTTGGGGAAGTCACATGCTTAGCAAGCGCATAAAATGACATGATGTTTTTAGGTGGTGCCTTGCATGGTCGACTTTATCACTATAAATTCCAAGATCTCTGCCACTATGCAGTTCATTTTGATCTGAAGTTAAATTGAACCAAATAACTTGTAATACCCTAAAATGTCTCTGCAATGCCTAAGGGGATGGTGGGGGGCATTGTGTTGTGTGTGGTCTGTAATCTAGCTTCCTTCTTCAGTGTTTATCCTCCACACAAGCCTCCTCCTAATTACTTTATCTCACCCTATCATTATATTCCTTTCTCTCTCATGAACTTAAATACATCTATGCTACATACCTTAAGCACTCGATGTTGTAGCTGGTTCCTTATTCTAAGCACTCTCTGAGTAAAGAAGCTCCTCCTAAATCCTTATTGGATTTAATGGTGACTGTCTTATATTTATGGCCCCAAGTTTGGACTTTCCAACCAGGAAACATTTTCTCTACACCTACCCTATCAAATGCCTTCATAAAGACCTCTATCAGGTCTCCTCTCAGCCTTCACTTTGCCTGAGAAAAGAGGCCCAGCCTGCTCAGTCTTTCCTGATAGTTAGAACCTCTCAGTTCTGATATCCTCGTAGATCTTTTTTGCACCTTCTCCAGCACCTCACAAGTTGAAAATAACTTCTGCACTTTTGATTTTAATTCCTCTGGAAATGTAACCCAGTGCTTTGTTTGCATTTTTTTTTAAAAGCGCTAACTTGTGATGCATAAGTTCAGTCTATTCTGATAACAGGTTCGGATTAGGTATGTATGCGACTATAGCCCACAACGATATGGGTGTAAGAAGCTTCTGAAAGAGAATGAACACAATCTAAAACAAAGATTCTACTCTGGGGTCCAAGACCACTCAGGTGAGTAAATTGGTATGTTGTGAGTTTGCATGTTGAATGCCTTTGTAACTTTGGTTTAACAAGCCAGAAGTCCACCACTTTCTACATAGTATCAATTCAGCTCAGTGGCAACATACTCCAAGTTACAACGTTGTGGGTACAAGCCCATTCCAGGGCTTCAGAGTATATCATTTAGGCTCCCACTACAGTGGCATACGTAGGGACTACTAAATCACCACAGGCACTGTCTTTTGGATAGGACATAGAATGGAGACTATATCTGCCTGTTTAATATCTCAGGTGCATGTTAAAAATTCTATGGCACTTTCTGAAGAATAGGAAGTTCACCCAGTATCTTGACCAATATGCTTCCCCTTAATCAGCACCACCAAAATTTCTCAAAAACATGCCTGATTGATGCAAGTCCTTTGCTTTCTTCCCCTCCTCATGCTCTCCTACAGGTGGCTCCTGTTCTCAAACATTTGCACAATGACGGGAATGTTTCCAAGTGAAACTCTGTGGATCTGTTGGTTCGGGAGTTGTATCCTGTTCCCCTGCTCTAATTAATTTAGCCACAGTTTGTATAGATTTATTAGAGGAGCTGAGCATGCAAAGCACTTTGTCACTCTTGCAGAGTCTGCATCAGATATTTGTACAGAGAAGGCCACCTGTGTCTGGATTTGCTGAGAAACTATAGGGAATGAGTCAATGATGGACATGGCAAGAGTATGGTGACCAAGTGTGTATCATGAAAAGGATACTACTTCAGCATAGCCTACCTCAAAACTGTAATTATGTGTCTCAAATGGCCACTTTCATCAAATAAGGCACTGATTGAAAGCATCCCCATACAGTTTGCCTTGGTAATTCACATTCCACAGCACATGGCTGTTGGTAGTGAGCCAATTCATTTGCAAATGCTTTTCTCAGTTGTTTTGGCAAACCCCTTAGTTCTTTCCTAGGAGCGATGTCTATGCTTGGCGTTTGAATGTCACTGTAGATCTGTTGCCTGAAAGGTATTTGGTGCTGCGAACAGAAGGCTATATAATGTTTTCCTTCTTTGAGGGGAATTTCCACCTGAGGAAGACTCCATACCCCGAAGCTAATGCTTTTCTCCTTGGAGGAGTTTGGTGTATTTTGCCTTTGGCTTATATAGTACTCAGACTTGGCCTTGGTACTGACTTACACCAGTGAGTTCTCAGCGCAAAAGAGTCCTTGATGTAGAAAATTCTTAGTATGTGACAATGGTGTAGCTTCTCTAAGCCATTGCTGGCACTTTTCAGTCAGCACCAGTGAGTTTTTGGCAGCAACCAGAATGGCTGGCTTTTTGAAACCTAGTGGCACCAGTGCATTGTTTCATAATGCAAGAGGAAGAAGGCGGCTTATGTTAGGATGAGACGTGAAGGCTCAGTTAGGGCGCTTGAGAGTTACAAGCTAGCCAAGAAGGATCTAAAGGGAGAGCTAAGAAGAGCAAGGAGAGGACACGAGAAGTCATTGGCGGATAGGATCAAGGAAAACCCTAAGGCTTTCTATAGGTATATCAGGAATAAAAGAATGACTAGAGTTAGATTAGGGCCAATCAAGGATAGTAGTGGGAAGTTGTGTGTGGAATCAGAGGAGATAGGGGAAGCGTTAAATGAATATTTTGCGTCAGTATTTACAGTGGAGAAAGAAAATGTTGTCGAGGAGAATACTGAGATACAGAATACTAGGCTCGATGGGATTGAGGTTTACAAGGAGGAGGTGCTAGCAATTTTGGAAAGTGTGAAAATAGAAAAGTCCCCTGGGCCAGATGGGATTTATCCTCGGATTCTCTGAGAAGCCAGGGAGGAGATTGCAGAGCCTTTGTCCTTGATCTTTATGTCGTCATTGTCGACAGGAATAGTGCCGGAAGACTGGAGGATAGCAAATGTTGTCCCCTTGTTCAAGAAGGGGAGTAGAGACAGCCCTGGTAATTATAGACCTGTGAGCCTTACTTCGGTTGTGGGTAAAATGTTGGAAAAGGTTATGAGATAGGATTTATAATCATCTTGAACAGAATAAGTTCATTAGCGATAGTCAGCACGGTTTTGTGAAGGGTAGGTCGTGCCTCACAAACCTTATTGAGTTTTTCGAGAAGGTGACCAAACAGGTGGATGAGGGTAAAGCAGTGGATGTGGTGAATATGGATTTCAGTAAGGCGTTTGATAAGGTTCCCCACGGTAGGCTATTGCAGAAAATACAGAAGTATGGGGTTGAAGGTGATTTAGAGCTTTGGATCAGAAATTGGCTAGCTGAAAGAAGACAGAGGGTGGTGGTTGATGGCAAATGTTCATCCTGGAGTTTAGTTACTAGTGGTGTACCGCAAGGATCTGTTTTGGGGCCACTGCTGTTTGTCATTTTTATAAATTACCTGGATGAGGGTGTAGAAGGGTGGGTTAGTAAATTTGCGGATGACACGAAGGTCGGTGGAGTTGTGGATAGTGCCGAAGGATGTTGTAGGGTACAGAGGGACATAGATAGGCTGCAGAGCTGGGCTGAGAGATGGCAAATGGAGTTTAATGCGGAAAAGTGTGAGGTGATTCACTTTGGAAGGAGTAACAGGAATGCAGAGTACTGGGCTAATGGGAAGATTCTTGGTAGTGTAGATGAGCAGAGAGATCTTGGTGTCCAGGTACATAAATCCCTGAAAGTTGCTACCCAGGTTAATAGGGCTGTTAAGAAGGCATATGGTGCGTTAGCTTTTATTAGTAGGGGGATCGAGTTTCGGAGCCACGAGGTCATGCTGCAGCTGTACAAAACTCTGGTGAGGCCACACCTGGTGTATTGCATGCAGTTCTGGTCACCGCATTATAGGAAGGATGTGGAAGCTTTGGAAAGGGTGCAGAGGAGATTTACTAGGATGTTGCCTGGCACGGAGGGAAGGTCTTACGAGGAAAGGCTGAGGGACTTGAGGTTGTTTTCATTGGAGAAAAGGAGGAGGAGAGGTGACTTAATAGAGACATATAAGATAATCAGAGGGTTAGATAGGGTGGATAGTGAGAGTCTTTTTCCTCGGATGGTGATGGCAAACATGAGGGGACATAGCTTTAAGTTGAGGGGTGATATATATAGGACAGATGTTAGAGGTAGTTTCTTTACTCAGAGAGTAGTAGGGGCGTGGAACGCCCTGCCTGCAACAGTAGTAAACTCGCCAACTTTAAGGGCATTTAAGTGGTCATTGGATAGACATATGGATGAAAATGGAATAGTGTAGGTCAGATGGTTTCACAGGTCGGCGCAACATCGAGGGCCGAAGGGCCTGTACTGCGCTGTAATGTTCTAATAATGCCTGACAGAGAGTGGCCTTTTTTTCCCTTCCTATTCCTTAATTTGGTCCTAAACACAGATTGGAGAATTGGGCATCTGTAAATTTGGAGACAAAATATGTTGTAAATGGGGAAAGATAATTAAGACATCTTTCAAACAGATCAACTTTTAGCTATGGCATGCTTCATGTTATAATGTCTAACTTCAACTAGTGAAACATCTGAAGGCTTCGCCAAATTCAAAGACAAGAAGTGGAAGGCAAGCAGATGTTACAGCCTACTTAAATTGTGAAAAATGATCTGTTACTAAGATTTAGGTGCTTGGACTCTATAGGATGCAGGGTTAGGACATGACATGCAGCACCACCCATCTACAATTAAAATTTTTATATGATGGCATATTGTAAGCTCAGCACACAGTTATTCAGAAACAATCAAACCGTTCACTGTTATAGCATATGGAGGATAAGGAAGTATTTTCGCTATTTTCCTCATTAGCATTCAAAATATAAATTTGGTAACAGAATAAAAGGCAATTATATTCATCTGAATTACATGTTTATAAGGAATACCTATTGCTCTAAGCCCTCCCATTTCCTCAGATTTTAAGATATAAAATTACATCTTTAAGATAGCCTGGAAACAGAGATAGACAGAATTTCCTCAAAGTGTGACATTTTATCCTGTGACATTACAAATGGAACAGTGAACTACAGATAGTCCTTTAAAGGATGAAATATGAGAACAACTAAGATGCCAGTAAGACCGTGGTTCTCTCAATTATAACTAGAATCATGTGGCAATTTAGAGGAATACTATTTTGTTGGATATAGATGTCATTCATACACCAATACCACAAACATGTTACAATGTTACACATGATCAAGGCACCTCAGTGCATGCAAGGATTCATAAAAGCTACTCCCATAACTATTTCATGAATGGTGTTTGAAGTAACCAAGGATGAAGTTCAGAGAGACCAAGGGCTCTCACTAGACTTGACTCTCAATACATGTCCCACTACGGCAGAGGAGCCAACCATAAAGCAAACAGAACATTGAACATTATTGCCAAATCATTACAGCTGCTCTAAACTAAGGTTTAATCAAATTTGGTGATTTTAAAACAATCATTACAAGCTCTAAAGTTTGTATATATAGCTAGGGTACACCTACATCACAATTACATCTGCAGTACACTCTAATGTGACCAATAAATGCTACCTCACGTAGAAAAATAGTTTATTGTTCAATTTAACATTAATGGGTATGTTATCATGTCAAGCTGAAGATAGCCAAGCCAACGAAAGAGGAGACTGATGCTTCAGTTTAGCACTCATGAATCAGAGCTTCAGTTATCCAACTTAAATATGTGTTTATCAGTGCAATACAACATTTCTGGTATCTGATTGACTTCTCTACCCAACAGAACTGGTTCATCATTTAAAGCGTACTAGATATTAATATTTATGTTAATGTTTAATCCAAGGCTTCACATCACCACTGTGACATTTTTTTCAACATATCCTTAAACAAAATCAAATGACCTCACTAAGCACATCTTTCAACCAGATTGACTTTCAGTACTGGCATGCTTAATGTCTAACAATCATCAATTTTAATAACCCCCAAAGTGAGAATTTTGATAAACTCCAAAGTATAATTTTCCTTATAGAAGTAACAACAGTCATTAATCTGATATTTTGCTGAGAAAGATTCATATCAGAGTGTTTTTTTTTCATTCCTGGGATGTGGGCATCGCTGGCTAGGACAGCATTTATTGCCCATCCCTAATTGCCCTTGAGAAGGTGGTGGTGAGCTGCCTTCTTGAACCGCTGCAGTCCATGTGGGGTAGGTACACCCACAGTACTGTTAGGGAGTTCCAGGATTTTGACCCAGCAACAGTGATGGAACGGTGATATAGTTCCAAGTCAGGATGGCTTGGAGGGAAACGTGCAGATAGTGGTGCTCCCATGCATCTGCTGCCCTTGTCCTTCTAGTTGGTAGAGGTCGCAGGTTTGGAAGGTGCTGTCTAAGAAGCCTTGATGTGTTGCTGCAGTACATCTTGTAGATGGTACACACTGCTGCCACTGTGCGTCGGTGGTGCAGCGAGTGAAAGTCTGTTGATGGGGTGCCAATCAAGCGGGCTGCTTTGTCCTGGATAGTGTCGGGCTTCTTGAGTGTTGTTGGAGCTGCACCCATCCAGGCAAGTGGAGAGTATTCTATCACACTACTGACTTGTGCCTTGTAGATGAACAGGCTTTGGGAAGTCAGGTGGTGAGTTACTCATCGCAGGATTCCTAGCCTCTGACCTGTTCTTGTAGCCACGGTATTTATATGGCTACTTCAGTTCAGTTTCTGGTCAACGGTAACCCCCAGGATGTTGATAGTGTGGAATTCAGTGATCGTAATACCATTGAATGTCAAGGGAGATGGTTAGATTCTCTCTTGTTGGAGATGGTCATTGCCTGGCACTTGTGTGGCACGAATGTTACTTGCCACTTATCAGCCCAAGCCTGTATATTGTCCAGGCTTTGCTGCATTTCTACACGGACTGCTTCAGTAACTGAGGAGTCGCGAATGGTGCTGAACATTGTGCAATCATCAGCAAGCATCCCCACTTCTGACCTTGATTGAAGGCAGGTCATTGATGAAGCAGATGAAGATGGTTGGATATAGGACACTACCCTGAGGAACTCCTGCAGTGATGTCCTGGAGCTGAGATTACTGACCTCAAACAAACACAACCATCTTCCTTTGCACTAGGTACGACTCAAACCAGCGGAGAGTTTTCCCCGATTCCCATTGGCTCCAGTTGTGCGAGGGCTCCTTGATGCCATACTCGGTCAAATGCTGCCTTGATGTCAAAGGCAGTCACTGTCACCTCACTTGCTCAGCTCTTTTGTCCATATTTGAACCAAGACTATAATGAAGTCTGGAGCTGAGTGGCCTTGGCGAAATGCAAATTGAGCGTCACTGAACAGGTTATTGCTAAGCAAGTGCCACTTAATAACACTGTTGACGACACCTTTCATCACTTTGCTGATGATTGAGAGCAGACTGATGGGGTGGTAATTGGCCGGTTTGGACTTGTCCTGCTGTATGTGTACAGGACAGCTTGGGCAATTTTCCACATTGCTGGGTAGATGCCAGTGTTGTAGCTTTACTGGAACAGTTTGGCTAGGAGCGCAGCAATTCTGGAGCACAGGTCTTCAGTATTACTGCTAGAATGATGTCAGGGCCCATAGCCTTTGCAGTATCCAGTGCCTACAGTCTTTTCTTGATATCACGCGGAGTAAATTGAATTGGCTGAAGACTGGCATCTGTGATGCTTGGGACTTCAGGAGGAGACCAAGATGGATCATCAGCTCGGCACTTCTGGCTGAAGATTGTTGCAAATGCTTCAGCCTTATCTTTCGCACTGATGTGCTGGTCTCCCCCACCATTGAGGATGGGGATTTTTGTGGAGCCTCCTCCTCTTGTTAGTTGTTTAATTGTCCACCACAATTCACGACTGGATGTGGCAGGACTGCAGAGCTTAGATCTGATCCATTGGTTCTGGGATCGCTTATCTCTGTCTATGGCATGCTGCTTACGCTGTTTGGCATGCAAGTAGCCCTGGGTTGTAGCTTCACTAGGTTGACACCTCATTTTGAGGTATGCCTGGTGCTGCTCCTGGCATACCTTCCTGCACTCTTCATTGAACCAGGGTTGGTTCCCTGGCTTGATAGTGATAGTTGGCGGGGGGGGGGGGGGGGAAAAGAGTGCCGGGCCATGAGGTTACAGATTGTGGTCGACTACAATTCCGCTGCTGCTGATGGCCCACAACGTCTCATGGATGCCCAGTTTTGCATTGCTAGATCTGTTCGAAATCTATCCCATCTAGTATGGTGGTAGTGCCACACAACACGATGGAGGGTATCCTCAATGTGAAGATGAAACTTCGTCTCCACAAGGACTGTGCAGTGGTCACTCCAATACTGTCATCGACAGATGCATCTGCGGCAGGCAGATTGGTGAGGACGAGGTCAAATATATTTTTCCCTCTTGTTGGTTCCCTCACCATCTGCCACAGACCCAGTCTAGCAGCTATGTCCTTTAGGACTCAGCCAGCTCTATCAGTAGTAGTGCTGCCGAGACACTCTTGGTGATGGACATTGAAGTCCCCCCTCCAGAGTACATTCTGCACTATAGTTGCACCCTAGCTATATACTGCAAACTGAGGTTCATACAATGAATTATTTTATTTAAATCAGGTTTTGCTTGTTATGTGACTTAACCATAGCTTGGGCAAAAGCTGGTAGCCCAGCCTTACTGACAGGAAGGTTATTCCTGAATCTGAGCCTGAAAGTACATCTGAGGTACAACTTAAAATAGTGGAGATACTTTCCCAGCGCTCTGAGCATCTCCACAATAATTTGCTTTAAGCTGGACAGCAATAATCACCAGGGCTGCTAGGTGCTGAGGCTGCGTGAGGAAACATCATAGGGAAAAAATTTAAATGTTGCAAATCTAAAATGATAGAAAACAGAAGATGTTGGAAATACACAGCTGGTCTGTTGGCACCTGAAAAAAAAGGCAGGTTAATGTTCCAGGTAGTGATCTTTCATCAGAACTAGAAAACGACTCAAGAGTTCCTTAACAGGAAACACAAAACAAAATAATGGCCAAGAATCAGATATGCTAAATCTGCTGCAAAGGAGCAGCTGATGGGTTTAATAGCCTGCAAACAGATTATTAAAAGGTGGAAAGCGATGCTAAGTTCAGGATAGCATATAATGGTCAAAATGAATTTGAAAGACAAAAAGGTGAATACAAGAGCTCTAAAATAGTGGACAGTAAAATGGAGATCTGAAGTTCTGAAAGTCAATGTTCAAATAATAGGGCTGCAAAATAGCTAGGTGGAAGATGAGGTGTTGATCCTGAAGCTTATGTTGAAATTAGTTGAAGCAGTGTAGGAAGCTAACTGTGGAATGATTGGAATTAGAATAGAAGTGACAGTTGAAGTGGTAATCCACAGGAGCGCTAGCATTTTGCTTGAGGATGGAATGAAGATGTCTCGCAAAACAGTCATACAATCTGCATTTGCTCTCCCATAAGATGATATTGTTTCTGACCCTGGACTATGATCACAAGGTAAATATGGACAAGAAAAGCCACTTAAACCATCTTTAGTTCCTGCATCCAGAAAGACCCAATGAACATTATCAGGAGTGTACTATAGACCCCCAAATAGTGAGAGGGAGATAGAAGAACAAATATGTAGACAAATTTCTGAGTGCCAAAACAATATGACAATAATAGTTGGGGATTTCAACAACCCGAATGTCAACTGGGATACAAACAGTGTGAAGGGCACAGAGGGAACAAAATTCTTGAACTGCGTTGAAGAAAACTTTTTTAGCCAGCACGTAACAAGCCCAACGAGAGGGGGCATAATTCTAGATTTATCTTCGGTAATGAAGCTAGGCAAGTGGATGAAGTAACAGTGGGTGACCATTTTGGAGATAGTGACCATAATCGTTAGTTTTAGCATAATCATGGAAAAGGACAAAGATAAAACAGGAGCAAAGGTTCAAATTGGGGGAAGGCAAATTTTATGAAATTGAGAGGTGACCTGGCGAAAGCAGACTGGATACAGCTACTTGAAGGAAAATCAGTGGCAAACCAGTGGGAGGCATTCAAAAGCGAGATACTACAGACACAGTGGTTGGCATCTCCCCACAAAGATTAAGGGTGGTACTGCCAAATCTAGAGCCCCCTGGTTATCTAGAAGCTTCCATGGTCAGTTAAAGCAGAAAAAGAAAGCTTATGACGATCATAAATATCTTAATACTTTAGAAAGCCTACAGGAGTATAGAAAGTGCAGAGGTGAAGTAAAAAAAGAAATTAGAAAAGCAAAGAGAAGACATGAAAAATTATTGGCAGGTAAAATCAAGGAAAACCCAAAGGTGTTTTATCAGTACACTTAGAGCAGGAGGATAACTAAGAAAAGGATAGGGCCTATCAGAGATGTACAATGGAACTCATGCGTGGATGCAGAAGATGTGGGCAGGGTTCTTAATGAGTTTTTTGTCTCTGTCCTCACAAAGGAGAGGGTTGATGCAGACATTATAGTTAAAGAAGAGGAGTGTGAAATATTAGATATGATAAGCATAATGAGAGAGGAAGTGCTAGAGGGTCTGACATCCTTGAAAGTGGATAAATCGCCAGAACCGGATGGATTGCATCCCAGGTTGTTAAAAGAAGCCAGGAAGGAAATAGTGGATGCACTGAGGATAATCTTCAAATCCTCACTAGATACAGGAGAGGTACCAGATGATTGGAGGTCTGCGAACATTGTACCATTGTTTAAAAAGGGTGCGAGGGATAGTCCAAATAATTATAGGCCAGTCAGTCTGACCTCAGTGTTGGATAAATTGTTAGAATCAATTTTGAGGGACAGGATAAACTGCCACTTAGAAAGGCAAGGATTACTCAGGGATAGTCAGCATGGATTTGTTAAGGGAAGGTCATGTCTTACTAATTTAATTGAGTTTTTTGAGGAAGTAACGGAGGATTGATGAGGGTAGTGCAGTGGATGTGGTCTACATGGATTTTAGTAAGGCATTTGACAAGGTTCCACATGGCAGACTGGTCAGTAAAATGAAAGCCCATGGGATGCAGGGGAATGTGACAGGTTGGATCCAGAACTGGCTCAGGGACAGGAAACAAAGGGTAGTAGTCGATGGATTTTTTTTGTTTTTGTGAATGGAAAGCTGTTTCCAGTGGCGTTCCACAGGGCTCAGTGTTGGGTCCCTTGCTGTTTGTGGTATATATTAATGATTTGGACTTAAATGTGGAAGGCATGATGGGGAAATTTGCCATGGACACAAAAATTGGCCTTGTAGTTAATAGTGAAGAGGATAGCCTTAGACTCCAGAATGATATAAATGGCTTGGTTGAGTGGGTGGGAAAGTGGCAAATGGAATTCAATCCGGAGAAATGTGAGGTAATGCATTTGGGGAGGACAAATAAAGTGAGGGAATACACAATAAACGGGAGGATACTGAGAGGGGTAGAAGAAGTGAGACACCTTGGAATGCATGTCCACTGGTCCCTGAAGGCGGCAGGACAAGGAGATAGAGTGGTAAAGAAGGCATGTGGATTGCTTTCTTTTACTGGCCGAGGTATAGAATACAAAAGCAGGGATGTGATGCTGGAACTGTATAAAACGCTGGTTAGGCCACAGCTGGAGTATTGCGTACAGTTCTGGTCACCACATCACAGAAAGGACATAATTGCTCTGGAGAGAGTACAGAGGAGATTTACAAGAATGTTGCCAGAGCTTGAAAGTTGCAGCTGTGAGGAAAGATTGAATAGGCTAGGGTTGTTTTCCCTGGAACTGAGGTGGCTGAGGGGTGACTTAATTGAGGTGTACAAAATAATGAGGGGCCTAGATAGAGTGGACAGGAAGGACCTGTTTCCCCTGGCAGGGAGGTCAGTTACCAGGGGACACAGATTGGTAGAAGGATAAGAGGGGACATGAGGAAAAACTTTTTCACCTAGAGAGTGGTGGATGTCTGGAATTTGCTGCCAGGAATGGTGATGGAGGCAGAAACCCTCAATTCTTGTAAAAAGGTATCTGCACATGTACCTGAAGTGCTGTAACCTACAAGGCTATGGACCAGGTGCTGGTAGGTGGGATTAGATTGGGCGGCTAGTTTTTTCAGCTGGCAGAGACACGATGGGCTGAATGGCTTCCTTCTGTGCTGTAATTTTTCTATGGTTCTATGGAACAATGCATCCAATCGTGTCTTGAATGATTTCAGAGTCTTAATCTTCAGAAGTTGAATACTTGTATTGCTCACTCTTTGTTTAAAGAACAACTGTTATCAATCCTACGATCATCTTTTGCTCGTTTGCACCCGTGTTCGCTTGTCTTGCTATCTTGGCTTATTTTAAAGAAGTTTTTAGGTCTTCCTCTTCCATACTATTATACTAGCTTATATGACCCTACAGAATTATCTCTCAGTTGCTTCCTTTCAAGCCTGAAAACCCCAAGTCTCTGTAAACTTTTCTTGAATACCTAAATCTTCTGTTGCTAATGGATTGGCCTTGTAGCTCTCCTCCGAGCTATGTGTTGTTGAGTCTCTTGCTTGTGCCTCAGTGGCAAAACTGGACAAAGCATTCAAGGTGTGATATGAGCAGAGCACTAAACTTTGGGCATTACTTCTAATTTGTGCTCCATTGTTCTGTCTACAATGTTCAGGATTCTGTTTGCTTTGTGGATTTCTGTTCTGCAGTGGTTGTACCTACCGGGGTAGATTTTGACTTTTGGATCCATCCTGGCTGTGGCCTCATTTAAATTCAGCAGGTGAGCAGCAGGGCACCAAACTGGTGTCCCAGTGCAGCTTATCGGGCTGGAGGTGCTGCCAGCAAGATAGGTTGTGGTTGGGAAAGGCGGGGGGTGTGGGGGGGGGGGCAGTGGAGGAGGAGGGGTCGTGATCACCAAGGGTGGGAGTCCTAGGATGGCATAGTCCCAGATTCTTTTTGTGCGCTTCATAAGAGAACTCCTGCTCCTTTGGGACATACAAAAATAAATGTACACGCATGTTTAGAGGACTTCTTCCACTGCCAGTGGGACTGACTTGAAGTCTGCATTGTGCAGGCTCCGACCATTTCGTGCCTAAAATAGCATTTGGCATCCTATTTAAGTTATAGTACCCTGGTTTCCAATTTGAAAGAGGCCTAACACCTGAAATAGCTGGGCACTTTGGACACCTGGTGGTAGACCCCTTTCAAAATGAAGCCAGCTGCATCAATAATGTTAATGGATCAGCAAGGCTACTGATCCATTTTGAGCGTGTTACTGCCCCGTTAATGCCAGGTGAGGGCACTCAAAATCCATTGTGTGTGGCTTAGTGAGGGCCCTAGATTTATTTGACATTCACCCTTAGCTATTTGAACAACATTTATGGAATAGTTCTAATTGTACATTTTATGAATCCTTGCATGTGCAGGGCACTTTGTAAACTGCGAATGTGCAGTGGACGATTGTGGGCATCAGGCTTGCAATTTTCCATTGTGTGTTTGCAGCATGCAAGATTCATAACTGCATGAAAGGACTCAGAAAATCTACCCATTTTCGGTCCTTAGCCAGCTAGTTAGTGCCTGCAAAATGTGTACTAAGAGGATCAATTTCTAAGCCACAGTGTGGAACTTTGTTAAATAGTGCAGGAAGAATCAAATGGACAAGTACTGCATTTTCTATGGTTGTAAGGAAATATGTCTGACAAAAGCAGTCAGTACTGGATGATGCAAGAAATGAATGAGGAGTAGCAAAATGAATGATCACTTTTAGATTAGCGAGAATGATGTCTTTGGAGCTGGGTTCCTATTGTATATGGTGGAAATGAGATAATCTGATGAGGATCAGAAGGGATCTGCCACAGTTGAGGTGGAAGGGAGAAAATTGAGAACAAAATTGGAAATTGGGGTGACACATTCAAAAGCCCTATTCCCCCAAAATGAGAGAGAAGCTCAGCAGAGGAAAGAGAGAAATCACTTCAAAACTGTAATTTGGAATGTAAGCTTGTCAGATGAGACACGTGTTGGAATTTTACCAGCACGCTGTGGTTCCTGCTGCTGGGAGCACAGAAGAGGCCAATTAAAAGGCTGCTGCCGGGACTGCTGTCCTTGCCTGCCTGTTCCGGGCTGCCAGCTTAATTAGAGGGCCGGCAGTTTGGCAGCACCACTGACAGAGGTGGTCGCAGCTGAGGCTGCAGGGAGGAGAGGGTGCCTCCATATTGAGGCGCCCTCAAAGAGCGGGAGAGAATTTTTTTAATGCGCCAGGGATAAGCAAGCAGGCCCTGGCAATCTGAGGGGCCGAAGCCTCCAGCAGCGGTGTTGGATCTGCAGGGACAGCCACTGCAGCTGGTGGGGGGGGGGGGGGGGTGGGGGGGAGGCCCTCCATGGGACATGGAACCCCTGGGAAGTAAGGCCACTGTCACCCTGGCAATGTGCTGGTTGGCTGCCTTGAGGTACCTGGCAATTTCCACACATGGCAGGGGGTGGGCATTCCACTGCTGGAAAAATGCCAGTGGGGGCATAAAATGGCTGTAAATAGCCCAGTTAAATAGCTTAATTGGTTGTCCAGCTTCAGTGGCAGGAAGACATCAGGCTTCTCTCCCAACACCTTCCACTGCCATTTTACCAGCCCATCTCCAGAGGGCTGGTAAAATCCTGGCCATGGTGATAAGACAAAAAGCTGCCATCATAATCCGAATAGTTTTGGGAATCTTTGGGCTTGTAATTCATATCTGTAGAAAGTCTTTTTTCAGAGAGAGAGATATAGAGAGAGAGAGAGAAAAGGCAGGATGGGCAAGGCACAGTTGGAAATGCTGTGCGCCTTCCCGTTCCCAATTCTAAATAAAATGTTCTACTCAACGTGTAAATTTCTGGCCTGCTGTATATTTTCAGCATTCTCTGTGCTGAAGAAATATTGAGGGATAAAATTCAACTTCAGCGGGGAGTAAAATGGGTGATAGCGGATTGGTCGCTCATTCTACATCCTTCTTTATTTTCCACACCATTGATTTCAGGTGGGGTGTGTAATGGCCAGCTGTTCCGCTACTGTCCATTTTATACTCCGAAAGTTGAATTTTACCCCCTTCATGTTTCAGTCCGATACCTTTGAAATGGTGGGAAGAGGATGGTTTAAGTTTTGAATTGCAACATCAATGGTAACCCATTTAAAAGGCTGCTCCCGGGACTGCAATCTTTGCCTGCCGCTCCCGGCTGCCAGCCCAATTAGAGGGCCGGCAGTTTGGCAGCGCCACTGACAGAGGTGGCCGCTGCTGAAGCTGCAGGGAGAAGGCGCCTCCAAATTGAGGCGCCCTCGAAGGGCGGGAGAGAATTTTTTTTAATGCGCTAGGGATAGGCAAGCAGGGCTAGGAGCAGGAGTAGACCATACGGCCCATCAAGGATGCTCCGCCATTCATTATGATCATCACTGATCTTCTGCCTCAACTCCACTTTCCCACTCACTCCCCATATTCCTTGATTCACTAAGAGAACAAAAAAAATCTGTCTATCTCAGTCTTGGATATACTCAATGATGGAGCACCCATAACTCTCTAGGGTAGAGAATTCCAAAGATTCACAACGCTCTGAGTGAATAAATGTCTCCTCCTCCTCAGTCCTAAGTGATCGACTGCCTATCCTGAGACTGTGCCCCTGTGTTCTGAATTCCCCAGCATGGGGAAACAACTTATCAAGCCCCTTCAGGATCTTGTATGTTTCAATTAGATCACATCTCATTTTTCTAAACTGCAGAGAGTATAGGCCCAATTTACTCAGCCTCTCATCATAGGACAACTCTCATATCCCAGGAACCAATCTAGTGAACTTTCACTGTACTGCCTCCAATGCAAGTATATCCTTCCTTAGATATGGAGACCAAAACTCACCACTCCAGGTGTTGTCTCACCAAAGCTTTATACAATTGCAGCACGACTTCCTTATTCTTGTACTCCAATCCCCCTTACAAAAAAGCCCAACATGCCATTTGCCTTCCTAATCGCTTGCTGTACCTGCATGCTAACTTTGTGTCTCTTGAACTAGTACACCAAGTCTCTCTGAACATCAACATTTAAAAGTTTCACACCTTTTAAAAAATATTGTGGTTTTCTATTATTCTTACACAGTCGAACCACAGCTTCATGAGGCTGTCCCCTTAATTGGCATGGAGTCGGGTTTGGCAGCCAATAAGTGGCTGCGGGGGCGGGAACAGAAGTGAGCCTGTTTTAGACATACCACAGCAGCCATTCCTGTGGCTGCCACTTAAGTGCTGTTACTTCACACTGGAAGAGAGAGAAGACCTGAATTTAAGAATGCCTCAGGAGAGCCAGAGGCCTGCAGGACAGCCTCTTGATTCTCTGATGTGGACCTGGAGTTATGCTGGAGGCTGAGGCTGAGAGGAGGGAGGTCCTCTTCCCGGAAGGTGGTAGGACGAGGCCACCCACCTAGACAAAGCAGGCATACATGGACATAGCTGACATAGTAGGCAGAAGATGTGTGGTCCGAAGAAGTTGGATCCTGTGTAGGAAGAGGTTCAATGACCTGATATGCTCTGGCAAGGCGGGTACAAATCCCAGACTTCAGGACAGACCTTTGATTATTCACCCTCCTGCAGACACTCCAGCTGAGGAGCTTCAGGGTGCATGCTGCTCCTGAACATGGGAGAAGTGTGTGCCCAGGCCACTTACTTAATGTGCCCCGACATTGAGTAAATTTAAGGAGATGATAGACAGATTTTTAATTAGTAATGGGTTGAAGGGTTATGGAGAACGGGCAGGAAAGTGAAGTTGAGGCCGAGATGAGATCAGCCATGATCGTATAGAATGGCGGGGCAGGCTCGAGGGGCTGAATTGCCTACTCCTGCTCCAAGTTCTTATGTTCTTACTGACTCCTCAGAATGGCTCAGAGCTATAGTGCTGTTGAGGACCTGTAACACTAAAACATGCAATTTCTAATGAATTGGAGCAGCTGACATTGCCCATAGAGAACAGCAGTGCCTTCTCATGCTCTCTTTGGTCCTTGCAGGAGAAACAGGCTCACCCTGCTGGGGACAGGGCCTAGACTGGTGGAGGGGTTCCCTATCTTCGAATCATCATTCCTATGGAGGAAGGAGCGATGGAAATAGCCAGGACAGTCTGCCATGGTGTGATGCGCACATGGTGGAGATGGTGATTAGAGAGACCAAAGTGCTCATCAACAGGGAACCCTGCATTCCACCCCCGTCCAACAGTATCCTGAACATTGAGTTGAGCTAGGAAGCCTCAGCACTGCAGTCGGTTCGGTTCTCCAAGGCTCGGTCTCAAAATCTCCCACAAGTGCAGACGTTAAGTCAAGGAGGCCATCTCTCTCACCATCTCCGGGCCAAGAGCAGCAGCAGAGTTCCAAAGAAGCACCATCATACCTTACAAGCGCACCATGCACCAGCACAGATACAGTGGGTCCTCGCACATGGTTAGATGGGATGGCACTGGATGAGCAGCATGGCATTAGTGTGCAGGAGGTGATGCCTAAGCCAGAGGCATAGGCAGCTGTGGGCAGTTCCCCTTGGAGGAGGGAGGACAGACACAGCACTGCTCACCTGGGCACAGATGCAGGACCTCAGGAGTCACTGGAAAGGAGAGTCTACCGAAACCAGCAGCAGCAGATGTGCTCCCACATATTGGAGTTCCCTGAGGCAGTGAGGGGTCATCGGCAGAGAATGGTGGAGTCCAACCAGATCATATGTGCCATCATGGCTCAGGGCTTTGAGTGCAAAGGCTCCTCCATTGACAGAGCTACCAACCTCATGTAGATCAGTAACCGGCAGCACTTCGGAGTGCATGCAGGAACTGTGCACTGATGTACACAGGATGCATGCCACACCACGTAGCCTGGACCATTGGTGCTGGTGGCGCAGAGATATTTGGCGGGGATGCCAGTTGCACCTCAGCTGCTGCCATCCAGAGCGCCAGCCAAGGGCTGAGGCACTGAGAAGGATGAAGGTGCCACTGAAAGGGTCACTGGGGTGCCACTCCTCATGGGGCGCTATCATCATCTTCAGCCTCCTTGGTCCCTCTGACAGAGAGAGCATCAATGCTGCAGGGCCCAGTGACAGATGCTGCCCCTGCAATTATTCAGGTGCAGCAGCCGTTGCAGATGCCCCCACAAGCACCTCAATGACAAGAATGACTGCCACGTGCATCTCAGCCACAAGCCGAAACAAATTAGCAGGCTGCTTACACCTCCTCCAAGGCAAAAAAGGGGTGTACTGCATAGAAGTGGCCGAGTGTGGAGTCCATCGCGTTGCGCAGATCACTGAGGGGGTCACTGGGGTGTCTTCTAACTGCAACTGTGCACTGTTTTCCTTTTTGAACACAACGTAAATAATGACACTTGAAGCCAGGGGTGTGAGCCTCCTTTTATTATTGGCGGGAAAAGAAGAGATATGAGGTGGTGAAGGAGAGCAAGGGTTCGACAAGGGTGACGGTGAAACCTCTAGGTAGATGTGCATCCTTCATTAGTGCTAACAGTTCCAGGCTGCGTCCTCAATGGAAGTCTTAACACAAGCAGCTCAGATCGAGTTCCATACCATGCCCTTCATCCTGGGTGAGAGGGGCTCAGTTGAAACTTGCCTGAATCAGATGACCCCTAACATTGATGGCATCCTGTCAAGACCTTGGAGCCCCGAGTTGGGCCTGATGACCTCCGTCTGCAACTGGGACGCCTCAGTGCTCTGCACCTTCTCCCTCCACCTCCTTCTCTTCCTCCGACAAGCTGTGCCCTTCCAGGGCCTCAACGTCCTCAAGGTTCACACCTCTCTGGAGGGCCATGTTATGGAGAATGCAGCAGACCACCACAATGACTGAGGCCATTGCAGGGTGCCATCTGATCGTCCAGGCACCGGAACCGCATCCTCAGAAGCCTGATGGCCTGCGCAATGGTAGTCCTAGTGAGCAGATGGCTTTGATTGTATCGCCTCGTAGAGGGGTGAGTTAGTCATCTCTTCAAGGGATAGCCCTTGTCCCCTAGAATCCATCCACAGAGATTTGAGGGTGGAGTGAAGCACTGCAGCAGCCTGGACTGCTGGAGGATAAAGGAGTCACTGTTAGGAAGGTGAGCACACATATGGAGAAAGCTCTTGTTGTGGTCGCACATCAGCTGAATGTTGAGGGAGTAGAAGCCCTTCCTGTCGATGAACCTGACTGGCCAGTCACAGAACCTAGATGGCAACATGAGTGCAATTGATGATGCCCTGCAACTGGGGGAATCTAGTGATGATGCTGAAACCCACTACTCTCTCTGCCTGCGATGTTGCATCTGTCTGAAACTGAATGTACTGTACAGCTCTGGCAAAGAGGGCATCAGTGACCTGTGAGATGCAGTGGTGTGCTGCCGTTTGTGAGATGCCACCAAGGTCCGCAGCTGATCCTTGGAAGAAGCCAGAAGCAAAGAAGTTCAAGTCCACTGTGACTTATACGGCTATTGGAAGGGCATGGTGACCAGTGCTGCGAGGTGTGTGGTCTTCTGTGACAAGGGCACAGATGGCTGTGACCATCTACCTGGAGAGTTGCAGTCTCCTGCGGCACTGGTTCCTGGCCATCTCCAGGTAGCTCCGTCTCCACCAGTAGATTCTTTGCTGAGGGTATGGCCTCCATTGCCTTCCTGCCCTTCATCTCTCTCCAGTGCTCTCATGATGCCCTGGGCTCTGCCCTTCCTTTGGAGGGTGCTGCGCTCATTGTCACTGAGCCCCAAATCTGAGAGCCGTGCCCCCGTTGGCAGCGGCAGCCTTCCTTGTGCTCAGGTGGACCCCAATTGTGCTTGGCACCTTTGCCCCCTCCTCATGCCCCTGCCAGGAGGGTGACAACCCCCTGCACTGCCAAAGTGCTTACTGCTCACTCTCCCCACCACCTGTGCTGAGCTGATGGCATCTGCTTCCCAATGGGCGAATCCCCCTCTGTGCCATTCACCCTGTTATGAACCCGACTAATTTCTTGGGGTGGTCATGACTGGTTCCCCACTGTGTCTATCTTCAATCAGCTGGTCTGCCCAAACAGTGTATGAAGCCCATGCGTCCCTGTGTAAATCACAATGTCCCTATTAACGAGCTCTCAATGAGCTCTTTAACCATCTTGGAAAACAACAGATGTGACGCCACTGTTTAAAAAGGGAGGTAGACAAAAGATGGGGAATTATAGACCGATTAGCTTAACCTCTGTAGTGGGGAAGATGCTTGAGTCTATCATCAAGGAAGAAATAGCAGGGCATCTCGATAGAAATTGTCCCGTTGGGCAGACGCAGCATGGGTTCATGAAGGGCAGGTCATGCTTGACAAATCTTTTGGAATTCTATGATGACATTACGAGCAAGGTGGACAATGGGGACCCAGTGGATGTGGTGTACCTAGATTTCCAAAAGGCCTTCGACAAGGTGCCGCACAAGAGGCTGCTGCATAAGATAAGGATGCATGGCGTTAGGGGTAAAGTATTAGCATGGATAGAGGATTGGTTGATGAACAGGAAGCAGAGAATGGGGATAAATGAGTGCTATTCTGGTTGGCAATCAGTCACTAGTGGTGTGCCTCAGGGATCGGTGTTGGGACCGCAATTATTTACAATTTATATAGATGATTTGGAGTTGGGGACCACGTGTAGGGTGTCAAAGTTTGCAGATGACACTAAGATGAGTGGCAGAGCAAAGTGTGCAGATGACTGTGAAACTTTGCAGAGGAACATAGATACATTGAGTGAGTGGGCAAAGGTCTGGCAGATGGAATACAATGTTAGTAAATGTGAAGTCATTAATTTCAGTAGGAGTAATAGGAAAAAGGATTATTACTTGAATGGTAAAAAGTTGCAGCATGCTGCTATGCAGAGGGACCTAGGTGTCCTTGTGCATGAATCGCAGAAGGTTGGTCTGCAGGTACAGCAAGTAATTAGGAAGGCAAATGGAATTTTGTCCTTCATTGCTAAAGGGATTGAGTTCAAAAGCAGAGAGGTTATGTTGCAGCTGTATAAGGTACTGGTGAGGCCGCTCCTGGAGTACTGTGTGCAGTTTTGGTCTCCTCACTTGAGAAAGGATATACTGGCACTGGAGAGGGTGCAGAAGAGGTTCACTAGGTTGATTCCAGAGTTGAGGGGGTTGGCTTATGAGGAGCGACTGAGTAGATTGGGATTATATTCACTGGAGTTCAGAAGAATGAGGGGGGATCTTATAGAAACATATAAAATTATGAAGGGAATAGATAAGATACAAGTAGAGAGGATGTTTCCACTGGCAGGTGAAGCTAGGACAAGAGGGCATAGCCTCAAGATTAGAGGGAGCAGATTTAGGACTGAATTAAGAAGGAACTTCTTCACCCAGAGGGTTGTTAATCTATGGAATTCCTTGCCCAGTGAAGTAGTTGACGCTTCTTCAGTAAACGTCTTTAAAGCTAAGGTAAATATCTTTTTGAACAATAAAGGAATTAAGGGATACGGTGGGAGCGCGGGTAAGTGGATCTGAGTCCACGAAAAGATCAGCCATGAGGTTACTGAATGGCGGAGCAGGCTCCAGGGGCTGGACGGCCTACTCCTGCTCCTAGTTCTTATGATCTTAACTGGCCTTCACAATGGATCAAGCAGATTTGCAGGTTCGCCCTTCTCTCACCTTGGTGAAACTGATTGGCGCTGAGAATGCTGTTAGGAAACCGGCATTCTTGCCAGCGCCGGTATTTTCGACTCCCACTTATGTCCATTCAAGCCCACAGCGGGACCCAAAAGCTCAGCCCCAAATTTTTGTTCAACATCTCTGGCATTTCCTCATTCCCCTTGATAATTTCATCCTGTCCCTGTCTTGAAGTGACCAATGTGTACTTTAACTACTCTGCTTTTCATATACTTGTATAAACTCTTATAATCTGTTTTAATATCCCTGCCTAGTTTACACTAATATTTTATCTTTTCTCACAACAACTTTTGCCCTTTGCTGGTTTCTAAAACTGTCTGAACCGTCAGCTTACTACTATTCTTCTCAATGTTATACGTGTTTTCTTTTAATCTAACACTATCCTTAACTTTCCTAGTAGGCTAGAGATGGATCTCTCTCGCTGAGATTTTGTTTTTTAATGGAATGTATTTTTGTTGAACATTTTTCACTGTTTCTTTAAATGTTGCTCATTGTTTCTTTACTGCCAGATCTTTTAGTTTATTTACCCAAACAACCTTAGCCAGCTCTCTCCTCATACCTATGTAATTGGTTTTGTTTAAGATGCTTGTTTTGGACTTAGGTATGTCGCTCTCAAACTTGATATGAAATTCAATTGTATAATGATCATTTTTCCCCAGAGGACATTTACTGTGACAGGCCTGCCTCATTACACAATACTAGATCTAAAATAGCTTTATAGTTGATCCTAGAACATATTGTTCCATGAAACGGTTACGAAAGCATTCTACAAACTCATTTTCCAGACTACTTTTGCCAATTTAATTTGTCCAGTCTATATGAAGACTAAAGTCACGATTATTACATTGCCTTGTTACATGCTCCAATTATTTCTTGCATAATTCTCTGTCCAAAAATATAACCACTGTTAGGGGCTTATAAACTACTCCCACCAGCGTTTACTAACCCTCATTATTACTAATCTCCAGCCGTATTGATTGTACTTCCTCATCTTCTGAGCTAGGATCCTTTCTCACTAATGTCCTTATGCCATCCTTTACTATCAGGGCTACTACTCCTTTTTGATTCTGCTTGTTTTTTTGAAATGTTGTGTACCCTGAAATATTTATTTTCCAACCTTGATCACCTTGTAACCATGTCTCTGTAATGGCGATTAGATCTAAACTATCTATCTCTATTTGTGCCACAAGGTTGTCTATCTTATTGCAAATGCTTCACACAGATAATGAGCTTTTAATTTTTTAAACCACTATTCTTTGCATGGACTTTATTTGCTGATGCATTATTACCATTAAACTCTCTGTCCCTTCTTGTCGCGTTCCGCTTGTCTTTACCCAAGTCACTACGCTGCTCTGTTGCCTCGACTGCTCTTGAGATTTCTGAATTTCCTTTCACCTGATACTTCCCCCTGCCTGCAGTATCCCCCCCGACCCCTTTTTAGTTTAAAGCCCTATCCACAGCCTAGTTATACCATTCACTATGATATTGATCTCAGCAGGGTTTAAGTGGAGCTCATCATAAAGGAACAGCTCCCTTTTTCCCTAGTACTGGTGCCAGTGCCCCAAGAATCAAAACCCTTTTTCCCACACCACTTTTTGAGCCATATGTTTAGTTCTCTAATCTGCTTCACCCTATACCAATTTGAACGTGGCTCAGGTAGTAATCCCGAGATTATTACCCTTGATGTGATGGATATTAATTTAGAACCCAGTTCCTCAAATTGCCTCTGCAGAACCTCATTTTTAGTTCTACCTAAGTCATTGGTTCCTAGATGGACCACGACAACTGGATCCTCCTCCTCCGACTCCACGTTCCTCTCCAACCGCGAGGAGAAGTCCCACACACTGGCACCAGGCAGACAACACAACCTTTGGTACTCCTGGTCTTGGCAGCAGAGAACAGTATCTATTCCCCTGATTATACTGTCCCCTAACACCACCACATTCCTTTCCAATCCCCCTACTTAAATGGGCTCCTGCATGATGCTATGATCAGTTTGCTCATCCACCCTGTAAGTCCTTGTGCTCCTACACACAGGCAGCAAGTACTTATTGGGCAAAGGCAAAGTTACGATCACAAAGCCTCATCTGGTGACTCTAAATAAAAGGCCAAGGGTCATCAGGTGGTTTTTTTTTGAATTACACTTACAAAACACAGAGTTCTAAATCTCAGTCAGTCCCTCGGAGGAAGTGCAAGGGAAAGCAGGCAAGGGAAAACCACCTCAGACCTCTCTTTTGCACGTCTGAGCAGGTTGTTAGTCAATACCTCTGGCAGATGCCTGGAAGCACCTATTGTCACCTGTCTTCCAGAGACAAATGAAAGAAAGATTTGCATTTATATAGCACCCTTCATGACCTCAGGATATGCCAGCTTTGCAGCCATAGCCAAATGCTCGACATAGAAGAGGACCTAAAGAAGCAAATGGCATCAGTAACTGAAAATGGATGTATGGGAAAATAATGGGCTGAAATTTACCAGCCCAATGGCAACGGGCTGCGAGGCAAGAGGAAGGGCTGGCTAAATGGCCAGAGAAAGCATTAAGAAAGCCTGATGTTCTCCTGCCATGTCAGATTGCTATTGCCCACAAGATGGCCAATTGAGCCACTTAAGTGGTCAAATAAGGGCTTTTGCCTACCTCCACAGGCATTTTGCCCACGTCGGGAGGGCCCGCTGCTACTTGGCAAGACTGCCCAGTGAAACCAGGCAGCCAACCAGTGGGCTCCCGGGGGTGGGGGGGGGGGGGGGGGTGAGGTGGAGCCCTTCTTGATGGGCACTCCATGGCTCACAGAGGAGCCCCCCACAGCAATGGCTGCCCTCGTGGCAACAGCACCCACTGGTGCTCCATGATCATCCACTCTGATTGCTGGGGTCTGGCTGCCAGGCCCCAGCTTCCCCCCAACCTACCTCAATTCTCTTTGAGGGCACCCCACCATTGAGGCACCCTCTCCTTGGAGCTACAGCCTCAACAATGGCCACCGCTAGCTGTGGCACTGCTGAACTGCCAGCCCTCTGACTGGGCCGCAGCTCTTGGGGGTAGGCGGCTGTCCTTAATTGGACGGCGGAGACCTGTTAAGTGGCTGCAATATGTCGCTGCCGAAGTGGGGTCGCCTCAGCGGCGGAACTTGCCAGTACATGGCAAAATTCAGCCCCATGTTTATTTTTTATTTTTCGCTGGATCAATAAGTAAAGAAATGAAACCTTCTAATTCATTTGAGCCGTTAAGGAACTTCCTTCATATTTATAATCATGGTTCCAATTTGTGTTGAAAGGGAACACTTGAATTTGATGTGAATGAAGAGTTTTTCTAGTGCAAAGACACACCATCAATGGATCTGCTAACACAACAATACCAAGTGTATGTCTTTACACAAGAAAAATAGTAATGGTGATTGTCAATAAAACTAGTTAAAAAGCCAAATAGTAAACAAAAGCTGAATTTTATACATACCTTGATATTAAGTTATGTTGAATGCTGTACTGAGGCTACTTAAAAGAAGTATCCATATATATAGGTTCATGTTGAAAGCTGCAGTGGAGCATAACTTTCTTAATTGATGTTTATTTGATTAAAATGTATTTGAACCACATTTCAAAATATATTTTGACACTAATTCAAATCAACAAAGCTAAACTATAATTTGTTTCATAATGCTATAGTTTTTAGTTACAGTAATATAGCAATGATGCTTATGTTACATGACATCACCTGCACAAGGTTTAAAATAATAGATTTTATTGTTTTAGTTGCAATTTTTCTATGCTAATTATCTAAGAGATAATGCAATCGTGTGTGCAGACAGGGTCTGGTTCTTAAATGGAGAAAAATGCCCATGACACCTTCATTAATGCAAGTAAAAACATTGACTGTGATTCAAGAAGGTAACCTCTTGATATCTTTTACATTAAATGTAGAACATTGTTATGCTATCCCCATCAGGTATGCATGCTAACAGACATGCCTACATTCCCATTGTGTCTATAAGGCAGAACATGGTAAGCTCCATCTTACATTTAACAGTACATTTACTGGATTGTCTAAGCCAAGATATTGTAAGACATTGTAATTACACAACAGATGAAATGACCCTGAGAAGATGTGAAGCTGTGTTAAATCTACAAAAGAAATTACAAGGATGCTGTTAACGTTGTCCCCTTGTTGATCAGTGCCTAATGGACAATTAAGGAGCTTGCAGCAGCCTGCTGAAAAATAAAAGCACGCTGAATTAGGTAGCAGTCCATGTTGTACTGTAGCACTTAAAAAGAACATCAAAGGGGTTAAATGGTTTCAATTTTTGCTGCTGCAGGGAACCAAGCTATAAAGACGACCAAAAAAAGATAGCTAATGGCTGTGCTTTAACATTAAAACAAAAGCCTAATCCATCTTATAATCAGAGAACAATTTGCAAATCATTAAGAGAAAAGTAAAATTCCATTAAAATACAAATCAAGTGCCCCTCATTGGACTAATAATCTTTTGATATTATTTTGCATTTTACTATGTCAGTTCCCTGTGTACACACGCCTCTGAAGACTATTTTTCCAACATACTGCTATTTACCACAACCCACTACTTTAACAAGAGACTGAAGGAAGTATAATCTGCTATTCAGAGCAGGTACTAATGAAGAATTCCATATATTCTGAAATTTAATTAAAACCCCAAAGATTTCAAATTAGATGCAATTTGAAATGCCTGGAGCAGAAATACATGCACTTGCGTGGCAAGGGTATCACACTGAAAGTTGATATCGTAATTGGTCTTGATGTATTTTGTGTTGCCATGCTGAAGCATAGAACTCATAACCATATAAAAATTCTCTATAGATTACCTGCTCATTGAAAATGCCATCACTCAGGTAGCTCTATACTAAATTACTATGCTGCTAAAATGCACAAAGTGAGTCTAAGAGTAGAACGGCACAGCTGCTCTATGCTGCCAATGAGTTATGCATATGTTGTTGCTGTCTTTTTCGTCCTAAAATATGCTCTGTTGAATATTAAAATATAATTGGCATGCACAATCAGTAGCTTAAGCCATTGTGCTCTTTTCTTTCAAACTGTGTCAGCTTCTCAAGAGTTACAGTGTTGAAGGATGCAAATCAGGTAAGTAATGGCATTCAGATAATAATAAAAACACATTGATCTTCAAGCTTTTCTTCTTGATGATTGACTATTCAGTAATACTGTTGCCCATTTGTACACTCAGTAAACTGTGTTATTTACAAAATGAAATGAAAAATTTCAGCCTAGTAAGGCAGAACAGTAATTATTGGCTGTGACCTCTAGCCTACTAAATCACAGAAGGGCCATGACTTGTAACAAGTCCTTAACTGCAGTTTGCAAAATAGTGAAATTCTAGCTATCTGAGAAATCTCACATGGAATTATACAATATGCATCTGCCAATCATCAAAATTTGAATTTCCTGTTGACAGAGATGAGATTCTGACAGCCTGTGATACTTTGGTTGTCATCTCCATACATTTAAAACGAGATGTCCAGGAAAAAAAATCCCAGAAACTGATCCTTTACATTTTTACCTTATTGCTAGCATCAGTCCAGAGCCTGAGGAGTACTTAAATGCTCACTGTTAGCTGAAACATGTATTCCTAACAAATTAAGCAACGACGAGATTACATAATATTGGGTCACATTAGCTGGATTAAAGTAATAAATATGCGATCAGTAAAATCTGGGTTTAAACCAATGGAAAATAGATATTAATATTGGAATCTATGGGCAGGTTAGACGGTATAGCCCCGATTTTAACTCGGGGTAGGAATCAGGCAGGGGCCGATGCAAACAATAAAACTTTTTGACCTCTGCAGCATGAAGTTGGGTGATTTTAACTCTTCCGTATGCCCCAGTTGGTTGTTGCCCAAACTGGAGAAGGGGAGACCTAAACTTTCCTTGTGGGACACGGAGGAGTATGGATTTTCCTGACCTGATAAGGAAAATAAAACAAGGTTTAAAAGCATACCTCTTTGGGGCATTTCTGACCCCAACTCTTCCCGCCAGCTTCACCTGGTGGGAAAACCATAATTCCTTCTCCGCTCAGGCTAAAATAGCAGTGGGGTCCCAATGATATCATCAGAGGCCAAACTACATTTATAAAGAAGGACTTCCCCAGTTTGTACCCTTCCTGCTGCTCAGAAGAACAGGTTAAAATGGAAGGGAGCACAATTTTAGCAGTTGAGTCTCTCAGATGCTCCGCTAGGTAGAGAAAGCTAAAATGGCCCCTTATATTCCTTGACAATAACGATGTTGGTACTAAGTGTCTATAACTGAACAAATTAAGAGTTTTTCTCCACTCTTATTTTACAGAGAGAACTTGTTTAATAAGCTATTGGACTGATTGCAATAAATAAAACATATACGATACGAATCAAGCTTTTTAGAAGCTGTGTTTTGTCGTTCCTGGAGATACACTTCAATTATGATGTTATACTACAGATTTTATTCCCCAAAACAGAAAATAAATGGTGTAAATCACAATTCAGCAATCAATATGACCATCAAACCTTTGATAATACAATTTTTTTATTCATTCATGGGATGTGGGCCTCGCTGGCTATGCCAGCACTTATTGCCCACCCATTTTACTTGCCACTTATCAGTCCAAGCCTGTACATTGTCCCGATCTTGCTGCATTTCTACACAGACTACTTCAGTATCTGAACAGTCCTGAATGGTGCTGAACATTCTGCAATGTTCAGCGAACATCCCCACTTCTGACCTTATGATTGAAGGAAGGTCAATGATGAAGCAGCTGAAGATGGTTGGGCCTAGGACACTACCCTGAGGAACTCCTGCAGTGATGTTCTGGAGCTGAGATGACTGACCTCCAACAACCACAGCCATCTTCCTTTGTTTCTTTGCGCTAGGTACGATGCCAACCAGTGAAGAGTTTTCCATCTGATTCCGATTGACTCCAGTTTTGCTAGGGCTCCTTGGTGCCATACTCGGTTAAATGCTGCCTTGATGTCAAGGGTAGTCACTCTCATCTCACCGATCAAACTGTGAAATAAAACTCCATAATTCCCAGTATGAAACAACTGATATCAAATCACTTTTTCTGATTCCCTATGTCATCACTTTCCTTTTGCTTGAATGACACAGCATACCTGCCAACATTTCACTTAACCTTGTGCACATTATCAGTTTATTTTATTCATTCATGGGATGTGGGCATCGCTGGCTAGGACAGCATTTATTGCCCATCCTTAATTGCTCGAGAAGGTGGTGGTGAGCCGGCTTCTTGAACCATTGCAGTCCATGTGGGGTAGGTACACCCACAGTGCTGTTAGGAAGGGAGTTCCAAGTCAGGAAGGTGTTTGGCTTGGAGGGGAACTTGCAGGTGGTGGTGTTCCTATGCATCTGCTGCCCTTGTCCTTCTAGGTGGTAGAGGTCGTGGGTTTGGAAGGTACTGCCTGAGTAGCTTTGGTGTATTGCTGCAGGGCATCTTGCAGATGGTACACACTGCTGCCACTGGTTGGCAGAGGGAGTGAATGTTTGTGGATGGTGTGCCAATCAAACGGGCTGCTTTGTCCTGGATGCTGTTGAGCTTCTTGAGTGTTGTTGGAGCTGTACCCATCCAGGCAAGTGGAGAGTATTCCATCACACTCCTGACTTGTGCTGGAGATGGTGGACAGGCTTTGAGGAGTCAGGGGGTGAGTTACTTGCCACAGGATTCCTCGCCTCTGACCTGCTCTTGTAGCCACGGTATTCTTATGGCTACTCCAATTCAGCTTCTGGTTAATGGCAAGTCCCAGGATGTTGATAATGGGGGATACAGCGATCGGAATGCCGTTGAATGTCAAGGGGAGATGGTTAGATTCTCTTTTGTTGGAGATGGTCATTGCCTGGCACTTGTGTGGCGCGAATGTTACTTGCCACTTACCAGCCCAAGCCTGTATATTGTCCCGATCTTGCTGCATTTCTACAAGGACTGCTTCTGTATCTGAGGAGTCGCGAATGGTGCTGAACATTGTGCAATCATCAGTGAACATCGCCACTTCAGATCTTATGACTGAACGAAGGTCATTCATGAAGCAGCTGAAGATGGTTGGGCCGAGGACACTACCCTGAGGAACTCCTGCAGTGATGTCCTGGAGCTGAGATGATTGACCTACAACCACAACCATCTTCCTTCGCGCTAGGTACGATTCCAACCAGCAGAGAGCTTTCCCCCTGATTCCCATTGACTCCAGTTTTGCCTGGGCTCCTTGATGCCATACTCGCGTCAAATGCTGCCTTGATGTCAAGGGCAGTCACTCTCAATTCTCTTGAATTCAGCTCTTGTCCATATTTGAACCAAGGCTGTAATGAGGTCGGGAGCGGAGTGGCCCGGGTGGAACCCAAACTGAGCGTCACCGAGCAGGTTATTGCTAAGCATGTGCCGCTTGATCGCACTGTCAATGACACCTTCCATCACTTTACTGATGATTGAGAGTAGACTGATGGGGCGGTAATTGGACAGGTTGGATTTGTCTTGCTTTTTGTGCACAGGACATACCTGGGCAATTTTCCACATTGCCGGATAGATGCCAGTGTTGTAGCTGTACTGGAACAGCTTGGCTAGGGGCGCGGCAAGTTCTGCAACACAGGTCTTCAGTAATATTGTCAGGGTCCGTAGCCTTTGCAGTATCCCGTACCTGCAGTCGTTTCTTGATATTACGCGGAGTGAATTAAATTGGCTAACGACTGGCATCAGAGATGCTGGGGACTTCAGGAGGAGGCCGAGATGCATCATACACTTGGCACTTTTGGGTGAAGATTGTTGCAAATGCTTCAGCCTTATCTTTGGCACTGATGTGCTGGGCTCCCTCATCATTGAGGATGGGGATATCTGTGGAGCCACCTCCTTCAGTTAGTTGTTTAATTGTCCACCAGCATTCACGACTGCAGAGCCTAGATCTGGTCCGTTGGTTGTGGGATCGCTCAGCTCTATCGCATTCTGCTTGGCATGCAAGTAGTCCTAGGTTGTAGCTTCACTAGGTTGACACTTCATTTTGAGGTATGCTTGGCGCTGCTCCTGACATGCCCTCCTGCACTCGTCATTGAGCCAGGGTTGGTCCCTCGGCTTGATGGTAATGGTAGAGTGGGGGATATGCCAGGCCATAAGAATACAGACTGCGGTTGAGTACAATTCCACTGCTGCTGCTGATGGTCCACTGCGCCTCATGGACGCCCAGTTTTGCATTGCTAGATCTGTTCCAAATCTATCCCATTTAGCACGGTGGTAGTGCCGCACAACACAATGATGGGTATCCTCAATGTGAAGACAGGACTTTGTCTCCACAAGGACTGTGCGGTGGTCACTCCTACAAATACTGTCATGGACAGCTGCATCTGCGGCAGGCAGATTGGTGAGGATGAGGTCAAGTATGTTTTTCCCTTTTCATCTGCTGAAGACCTAATCTAGCAGCTATGTCATTTAGGACTCGGCCAGCTTGGTCAGTAATGGTACTACCGAGCCACACTTGCTGATGGACATTGAAGTCCCCCACCCAGAGTACATTCTGCGCCCTTGCCACCCTCAGTGCTTCCTCCAAGTGGTGTTCAACAGTTGAGGGGAGGGGGCAGTAGGTGGTAAGCAGCAGGAGGTTTCCTTGCCCATGTTTGACCTGAGACTTCATGGGGTCCGGAGTCGATGATGAGGACTCTCAGAACAACTCCCTCCTGACTGTTTACCACTGTGCCGCCACCTCTGCTGGGTCTGTCCTGCCGGTGGGACAGGACAAACCAAGGAATGGTGATGGTCGCATCTGAGACATTGTCTGTAATGTATTATTCGGCGAGTATGACTCGGTCAGGCAGTTGCTTGACTAGTCTGTGGGACAGCTCTCCCAACTTTGGCACAAGCCCCCAGATGTTAGTAAGGAGGACTTTGCAGGGTCATCAGGGCTGGGTTTGCCGTTGCCGTTTCTGGTGCCTAGGTCAGTGCCGGGTGGTCTGTCCAGTTTCATTCCTTATCGACTTTTTCATGGTGGGAAGGTAGTGGCGTAGTGGTACTGTCACTGGACTAGTAACCCGGGGACCCAGGGTATTCCTTTGGGGTCATGGGTTCGAATCCCACCACAGGCAGAAGGTGGAATTTGAATTTAATTAATAAATCTGGAATTAAAACTAGTCTAACAATGGCCATGAAACCATTGTCAATTTTTGTAAAAACCCATCTGGTTCACTAATGTCCTTTAGGGAAGGAAATCTGCTGTCCTTACCTGGTCTGGCCGACATGTGACTCCAGACCCACAGCAATGTGGTTAAATCTTAAATGCCCTCTCAAATGGCCTAGCAAGCCACTCAGTTGTACCTAACCGCTACAAAGGCTATAAAAAGGAATGAAACCGGACGGACCACCCGGCATCGACCTAGGCACCGGAAACGACAACGGCAAACCCAACCCTGTCGACCCTGCAAAGTCCTCCTTACTAACATCTGGGGGCTGTGCCAAAGTTGGGAGAGCTATCTCACAGACTAGTCAAGCCACAGCCTGACATAGTCATACTCATGAATCATACCTTACAGACAGTGTCCCAGACACTGCCATCACCATCCCCAGGTACGTCCTGTCCCACCGGCAGGACAGACCCAGCAGAGGTGGTGGCACAGTGGTATACAGTAGGGAGGGAGTTGCCTTGGGAGTCCTCAACATCGACTCCGGACCCCATGAAGTCTCATGCCATCAGGTCAAACATGGGCAAGGTAACCTCCTACTGATTACCTCCTACTGCCCTCCCTGAGCTGATGACTCAGTACTCCTCCATGTTGAACACCAATTGGAGGAAGCACTGAGGGTGGCAAGGGCACAAAATGTACTCTGGGTGGGGGACTTCAATGTCCATCACCAAGAGTGGCTTGGTAGCACCACTACTGACCAAGCTGGCCGAGTCCTAAAGGACATGGCTGCTAGACTGGGTCTGGGGCAGGTGGTGGGGGAACCAACACGAGGGAAGAACATACTCGACCTCGTCCTCACCAATCTGCCTGCCGCAGATGCATCTGTCCATGACAGTATTGGTAGGAGTGACCACCGCACAGTCCTTGTGGAGACGAAGTCTCGCCTTCACATTGAGGATACCCTCCATCGTGTTGTGTGGCACTATCACCATGCTAAATGGGATAGATTTCGAACAGATCTAGCAATGCAAAACTGGGCATCCATGAGGCGCTGTGGGCCATCAGCAGCAGCAGAATTGTACTCAACCACAATCTGTAACCTCATGGCCCGGCATATCCCCCACTCTACCATTACCATCAAGCTGGGGGATCAACCCTGGTTCAATGAAGAGTACAGAAGGGCAGGCCAGGAGCAGCACCAGGCAAACCTCAAAATGAGGTGTCAACCTGGTGAAGCTACAACCCAGGATTACTTGCATGCCAAACTGCGTAAGCAGCATGCGATAGACAGAGCTAAGCGATCCCATAACCAACGGATCAGATCTAAGCTCTGCAGTCCTGCCACATCCAGCCGAGAATGGTGGTGGACAATTAAACAACTAACTGGAGGAGGTGGCTCCTCAAATATCCCCATCCTCAATGACGGGGGAGTCCAGCACATCAGTGCGAAAGATAAGGCTGAAGCATTTGCAACAATCTTCAGCCAGAAGTGCTGAGTTGATGATCCAAAGGAAGATGGTTGTGGTTGTAGGTCAACCATCTCAGCTCCAGGACATCACTGCAGGAGTTCCTCAGGGTAGTGTCCTAGGCCCAACCATCTTCAGCTGCTTCATCAATGACCTTCCTTCAATCATAAGGTCAGATGTGGGGAGGTTCGCTGATGATTGCACAATGTTCAGCACCATTCGTGACTCCTCAGATACTGAAGCAGTCCGTGTAGAAATGCAGCAAGACCTGGACAATATCCAGGCTTGGGCTGATAAGTGGCAATTAACATTCGCACCACACAAGTGCCAGGCAATGACCATCTCCAACAAGAGAGAATCTAACCATCTCCCCTTGACATTCAACGTCATTACCATCGCTGAATCCCCCGCTATCAACATCCTAGGGGCTACCATTGACCAGAAACTGAACTGGAGCAGCCATATAAATACTGTGGCTACAAGAGCAGGTCAGAGGCTAGGAATCCTGAGGCGAGTAACTCACCCCCTGACTCCCCAAAGCCTGTCCACCATCTACAAGGCACAGGTCAGGAGTGTGATGGAATACTCTCCACTTGCCTGGATTGGTGCAGCTCCAACAACACTCAAGAAGCTCGTCACCATCCAGGACAAAGCAGCCCGCTTGACTGGCACCCCATCTACAAACATTCACTCCCTCCACCACCGTCGCACAGTGGCAGCAGTGTGTACCATCTACAAGATGCACTGCAGAAATGCACCAAGGCTTCTTAGACAGCACCTTCCAAACCCGCGACCTCTACCAACTAGAATGACAAGGGCAGTACATACATGGGAACACCACCACCTGCAAGTTCCCCTCCAAGTCACACACCATCCTGACTTGGAACTATATCGCCGTTCCTTCATTGTCGCTGGGTCAAAATCCTGGACCTCCCTTCCTAACAGCACTGTGGGTGTACCTACCCACATGGACTGCAGCGGTTCAAGAAGGCAGCTCACCACCACCTTCTCAAGGGCAATTAGGGATGGGCAATAAATTCTGGCCTGGCCAGCAACACCCACATCCCATGAATGAATAATAAAAAAAAACATGGGTTTGAATCCCACTATGGCAAAAGATGGAATTTGAATTCAATTAATAAATAAAATATGGTATTCAAAGCTAGTTTAATGATGGCCCTGAAACCATTGTCAATTGTCGCAAAAATCCATCTCGTTCACTAATGTCCTTTAGGAAAGGAAATCTGCTGTCCTTACCTGGTCTGGCCTACTTGTGAGTCCAGACCCACAGCAATGTGGTTGATTCTTAACTGCCCTCTGAAATGGTGTAGCAAGCCACTCAGTTGTATAAAAAAACGCTAAAATGTCAATAAGGAATAAAACCAGATAGACCACCCAGCATCGACCTAGGTGCCAGAAACGACTATGGCAAACCCAGCCCTGTTGACCCTGCAAAGTCCTCCTTACTAACATTTGGGGGCATGTGCCAAAGTTGGGAGTGCTGTCCCACAGACTAGTCAAGCAACAGCCTGACATAGTCATACTCACAACCTTGTAAAACACTTCTGGATATCCATTATGCTATGTAAATGCACCCTGTTATTTATTTTTAAATTAGTTGTACATTAACACTCAGTAAAGTTATGGTGAATACATCTTAATCATATGGATGGTCTCAAAGAGTGCATTAACATAGCATTCACCACGATGTGGTCCCCAAGACATCCAAGACTGGAAAATAAACAAGACTGTTCTGTGAATTCTACTGTATTTAGTTTAAAAATTAACAAATATGTGGCAAAGATTTCAAGTCATTTTTAAGTTTGGATAATAGCTGCACGGAAAGTTCATTGTATGATCCAAAGCGCATTATTTGAACATTTCTGTATATCATTTTTGTCATATTATTCTCCATAAAAACTGAAAGTTCCATCATTAATAAAACACTGATTTAACCTTTCCCCTGATATAATCATATACGTGGGGTTATATAAAATGTTTTTAGGAAGGTATTAACCCATACATAAGTTTGTTGTGTCAGTCTTTATTGTGCAAATTCTTTTTTACCCATATGTCATTCTGTAAATGGTAACAATAAATCTAATGTAAACTTTAAAAAACTAATGTAAGCAAAATCTTCAGCATTTGATGAAAAGTACACACAAAAGACAATTTTACAGGTGTTCAAAACGAACACCACATTAAGAGTTTGTTAGTAAACAGGAAGGGTCAACAAAGCAGTTCAATCCCTTCATAAATACTACACACCAGCTACAAACTGTACAACTAATTAATTCTAAATTCAAAGGGATAACAAAGTCTATAATTTTTATAATGTTTTATAATGCAGCATCCATTTCATACTGAAATATGCTGAAAATAATTCTGGAAGGTACATGCCACCATGTTGGCTGCTGAACATTAAAAAGAAATGTCAGTGCACAAAGGATTTGAAAATATTTTCTTTATGCCATAAAATGAAGAGACATTTGAAATGGTTTAACTCCCCAAGGACATTGCAGCATTTCTTACAGTTTCTATTTTATTTAGAAAATGCTCAGAATGGAAGAATTTAGTCATGGTGTTGAGTAGCCTTTATACATTCAATTATTCGTTTACTACCGAATTTCATTTTTAGAGGTTATGCAAAAATGTGTGCATTTCGAAAGCTATAAAGGAAATGTAGTACTCAAATGGTTACTGTAGCTTTTATAACTTTATAAATGGTTCTATTTGAGAAACTGAGGAACTGGAACTAATCGAGGGTACATATAGTTTCAACTAAAACTGTTAGAGCTGAGTTGTAACAAAAATGACCTTAATTGATCATACCTTAATGCATCTAAATTCTTCAGATGATTGTTATAGAATATTTTAATTGAACTGTAATCAAGTTAATCTTTACTCCTTCAATCAAGTAAAATTAACACTTTAATCTAGAACGTTGGCACGTTACTCATGGAGGACTTTTGGTTGCCGAAAGTTTCTGGGAGAATATGCTCCTGTTGACTTGTCCATGATATTGTGATTTTCAATCTGAGTGAAACTGTTGGCATTCTGTCCCACACAATGGCCCAGGCAATGAAACTGAAGCAACATTAAATTTGTTATAAATTGCAATAAGATGCCATTTAGCAACTGAAACAGTTTGGTGGGTGGGGAAGCGGGGGGGAGGGGCAGGGTGTGATAGCATCAGTGAGGGGTCTGAATCAGAGAAAGAGTGAGGGAAAGTGGGGAGGGTGGGCTGCAGTCGCTTAGACCTGTCCCTCGGGTCAGCGTGCCAGTTTCCCGATGTGAACCAGGCACACTTCCAGTTTAAAAGGTAGTGGCGGGAGCCGGAAGAGGCAACCCACTTGCTCTGTGCCAATGCCACTTAATCCTGTTAACGAGCTTGCTGTCAGCTCATTAAAGGGTCAGTTTAGGATTTTCTTTCTCAGGTGCAAGTTTGACACACTGTCGGAACCACACCAGGGAGAAGGTGGTGGTAGCATGGAGCAACATGAAATGGCGGAACAGAAGCAAGAGGTAGCATTGAAGAGGCAAAGCTCAGAAAAGGCCCTCATTCACATGCAACCAGTTGTTCTCATTGAGAAGAATTATTTTTCACTTGGCTAGGGCATTTTGGGGGATCAGGATGGGAGATTGAGGGGGATAGGGGTGGGGAGATGGGACTTTCTGCTAACGGATCTCACGGGTTCATTATGGGGAAGGTGGTGTGAGGGATGTTCAGGAACACTCCACATTCTATTGCCAATGAAGGTAGGACATTAGAGGAAATGGGATCAAGTTTCTCCAAGCTTGCTCCGACCAGTGATGAGGAGCAGCATCTGCTGGAGCAAAGGCAGGCTTCATCAGGACACTCCATCACTCTGACAACCCTCAGTTCCCATTCTCCTATGTCTTGACACTCTGGCCACATCAAGGGCCAGCTCCTCAAAGATGGAAAGGCACAAATAGGAAGAAAGGCAGGCAGATCAGTTTTTCCTCACTATGATTTGATTTACGCAGAAAAAAAAGTTGAATTTTGAAATCAAGAACAGCTTCTTTGTGGGAAAGGATAGGAAAAAAAGGTTAGATGGGGAGAATTGGTTAAGGGTGATTAGGCCGTTAACCTCTCACTATCTGTACTGAGTAAAGTTAGCAGGACTGTAAGGAGAGTCAATAAAAGATTAAGGAGGATGTATACAAAATGCACTGCAGCCTTCAGCAATACCTTGCAAACACACGACCTCTACCACTAGAAGGACTTATGGGAACACCACCAACTGCAAGTTCCCCTCCAAGCCAAACACCATCCTGACTTGGAACTATATTGCCGTTCCTTCACTGTCTCTGGATCAAAATCCTGGACCTCCCTTCCTAACAGCACTATGGAAGTACCTGCACCAGTTGGATTGCAGCAGTTCAAGAAGGCGACTCACCAAGGGCAATTACAGATGGGCAACAAATGCTGGCCTTGAAAGAACAAAAAGTGCAGCACAGCAAAGGGAAGCGGTGGGGGGTGGGTGGGGGTGGGGGTGGGTACAGGGGTTAAGTGAATAGTTTAAAGACGATGTCGGGCAAGTGATGGAAGTTTGAGAATGGTAGGAAGGGATTCATTAATGTGAAGGAGTAGGAGACAGAATGACAGCAAAGGGTTTGGGGTAAGCTTGTGTGGTTGAGGACCATGTTTTTCCACAACCCCTACCCTAAGTGCAGCTTTCAGGCATTAGAATCAAAGAATGGCACAGCAAAGGAGGAGGCTATTCGACCCATCATACTTGTGCCAGCTCTTTGGTAGAGCCATCCAATTAATTCCAGTCCTTTGCTTTTTCCCATCAGTCACTCTTTTTCCTACAATACCACATCACCCATTTCCCACGCCAACGGAAAGAAGAAACAAAGATAAAGACAAAGAGAAGCAGAGGATGACATAGGAAAAAAAAAGCAGACAGAAGCCGAAAAGGTGATGGATGCAAGAGGGAAGGACTGAGAGAAACTGTAACACAGACAGCAGAGACCGGTAAAGAGTGATCATATTCTCTGGCTTAACATGTGCAATGCTATGGGAAGTTGATTAGTACCTATAAAATATTAATTGTTCTGCATATAGCATGCACCTCCTGTATATGTAACATTTACCTCGTTATAATTTAGCCATTCGACTTCCGACATCAACGTGAAGCAATGCAACAGTTTTGCTTGTGCAATATTAAAAGCATTACATATTGCATGCACTTTCTGCAAATGTCACATTTGTTTGCTGTAACACTATATTGCTATAAAACAGTGCATCTGTCAACTTACCATCAGAATGAAAGTGGCAATCTGTATTGCCATGGATTCATACAAGCCCAAATCTTAATCAGCAGAGAACAAAAGAGTAAAAGCAAAACACTGCAGATGCTGGAAATCTGAAATAAAAACAGAAAGTGCTGGAAAAACTCAGCAGGTCTGGCAGCATCTGTGGAGAGAGAAGCAGAGTTAACGTTTCAGGTCAGTGACCCTTCTTCAGAATTGGCAGATATAAGAAATGTAAAAGATTTTAAGCAAGTAAAGTGGGGGTGGGGCAAGAGATAACTAAAGAGGTGTCGATAGGACAAGGCCACAGAACAGCTGACCAGAAGGTCATGGAGCAAAGGCAAACAATATGTTAATGGTGTGCTGAAAGACAAAGCATTAGTACAGACAGGGTGTTAATGGACTGAAAACTGAACAGCCACAAGCACAACCATGAAAAGAAGTGGGTAGGCACAGTAGAAACAACTGTGGACCATGAGGAATCCCAGTGAATCTTAGAACTCTCCGCCTCTAATCTTCTCTGGCAATAAGGAATGACATATATAGTCATTCCTTAGAGTGTAAAGAGCTGCAGAGACCTCCCTTATGCAGAAGTGAACAAAGGTTTGTGATATGTAACTGATATCATCTGTGGAAGCCTGGAAGGTTTCAGCAGCATAAACATTAAGTGCTACTGTGACCTTGACTGTCACAGACAGTGCAGTACTGGCTGTGCTGCAATGTCTGAGTCTTCATTACACAAGACCAGAGAGATCTGTGACAACTTCCTTGGTAAAGTACAGCCTCCTCATGCACTAGTCTTGGATCATCTGAATGTAGCATAGTGCTCTCTGAAGACCCTGAGTGGATAGGATCTCCTGCTGAAAGCCCTCCTTGGCGTCCTGACCCTCTCTCCTCCAGCAGCTAGTGCTGCTCTGCCTGGCCTCCTCTCATGCTCTCAAGGAATGGGAAAACCAGCCAGGACGGCAAAGGGGTGCCAAAGAAGAGGAATTCAAATCAGCAGGGGAGGAACAATTGAAACACAAGAAAGGTAGACAGCACAGCTAAGCAATAGGAAAAGGAATTAAGGTCAGTTTTAGGAAAGAGTTTTGAGGCACGGGAAAGCTAGGCAGTGGGAGTGGGGCATGCGATGCACGGAATGGGAACCACTGTTCGACACTGATCAGAACGGGTGGTGTATGTAACGACCAAGGCGGGAGGAGTGCACTGATTTTCTCTAGTTCTACTTCTCCACAAGTCACAACATATATTTAAATGTGTACCTAGTTACCGATATGGCCAATTATATACTTTATCTATTTTAGTTTCAGAATAAAATCCACCAACCTGATTTCTTTAATAAACAACAAAAGTATTAATTTATTATAAAACAAGACTTAGTCAATAAAGATGCAAACTTTAACACAGTTTGAAATATGACAGTGTATATATATGGGTTATGATCAGTATATACCAGTGCTTCTCTGTAGTTGTGGCAGACATAGACTTCAAAATGCTTACGAGCTAGTAATAAGCCCAGGGTTTCTTTTTCCACTGTTCAGTATTTCTTTTGGTGTTAGTTTAGCTTTTTGGAAAGTGTCCCACTGGCCTTTCTATGCCTGACTCATCGTCTTGTAACAGGACTGCATGATCCCCAGTCACCAGAATCAATTGCTACCTTGAAGGGCTTAATGAAATTTGGTGTAGCCAACACTGGTTCATTGATCAAAATGGCTTTCAGCCTTTCAAAGGATGCTTGGCACTCCCCTGACCACACTATCTTGGCTTTCGTTTTTTGCAGCAAATCAGTCAGTGGAGCAGCTATTGTACAAAAATTTGGTACAAACTTGTGGTAGAAACCACACATCCCCAAAAGCCTCATGATTTCTTGTTTAGTCTTCAGGGCAGGGAACTCCATCAATGCTTGTACTTTTGCTGTTCTTGGCAACACTTGTCCTTGTCCTACTATATGCCCTAGGCAGATTACCCGTGCTTTTGCAAATTCACTTTTGGCAAGATTTATCACCAAATCAGCCAACTGTAACTTTCTAAACAGAGCTTCTAGTTGTTCCAAGTGGTCCTTCCAAGTGTCAAGTATACCAGCACATCATCAAGGTAAACCACACAGTTAGGAAACTGGCCACCACTTGGTTCATTAGTCTCTGAAAAGTTGCTGGGGCATATTTTTAGCCCGAATGGCATCACTCAGCATTGGAAAAGATAAAGGCCGATATTTCTTCAGCTCGGGGTGTTAAAGGAACTTGCCAGTATCCCTTTAACAAATCTATTTTGGTAAGAAATATGGCACTGCCAGCTTTATCAATACAGTCTTCCAAGCAAGGAACTGGGTAGGAGTCTGTCTTTGTTACTGCATTAACCTTTCTGTAGTCTATACAAAGGCTATACCATCAGGTTTAGGCGCCAACACGACTGGAGAACTCCAGCTGCTTTGACTGGGTTCAATTAGGCGATTTTCCAACAAGTATTGGATTTCTGCTTTCACCTGGGCCTGTTTCTCTGGACTTAAGCGATAAGGATGCTGTTTTATAGGAGAGGATTTTCCTACATCTACATCATGTATGGCTAAGGTCGTACATCCAGGTTTGCCCCATAGACTCCCTTAAATGCTGGGAGTAGCCATGTTAGGTCTTCTTGTTGTTCTGCACCTAAATATGAAAGCATAGCGTCTAGTCTTCCTAACAGTTCAGTATTAGCTAACTGGATATTAGGAGGTTCAATTTGAGAATTGTCTGGGCCTCCTTCTGCCTAATCCTTACTATCCCTTTCATCTTTCACTGTCAATATTACCTGACACACCTGCGCTCGCTATCCTTCTCCCAGCGGTGATACTGTTTCAACATACTGATGTGAAACAGCTGAATCTTTTTCTGGCAATCTGGGGTGTCAATCAAATAATTCACCAATCCTTTTGACTACTCCATACGGTCCACTGAACCGTTCTTTCAGCAGTTCACCTTGGAAAGGCAGTAATACTAACATCTCATCTCCTGGTTGAAATGTTTGGGTCTTGCCATGCTCGTCTGCCCATTTCTTCGTGATTGTTTGGGAAGCTTTGAAGTGTTCCTGAGCCACTTTGCAGTGTTTAGTGAGCCATTCCCAGAACACGGATACATAATCTAACACAGAAGATTCGTCCCTCTGTTCTAAAAACTTTTCTTTGATTAGTTTTAGAGGACTTCTTACCTCATGTCCACAAACTAATTCAAGAGTCCTCAAAAAATATTTAAAAAATGGAAGCACTTTCATAACATGTAGGTTAGGATGTCAAAGCTGCCCGTGAAGAGCGGATCAGTGACTCTTCTAAGAAGTGTGACCACAGGAGCAGGAGTTGTATTAAACTGCTACAAAGTGTAAGAAAAGGATTGAAACCGGGCAGACCACCCGGCATCGACCAAGGCACCGGAAACGACAACAGCAAACCCAGCCCTGTCAACCCTGCAAAGTCCTCCTTACTAACATATGGGGGCTTGTGCCAAAATAGGGAGAACTGCCCCACAGACTGGTCAAGCAACAGCCTGACATAGTCATACTCACCGAATCATATCTTACAGACAATGTCCCTGACACCAGCATCACCATCCCTTGGTATGTCTTGTCCCACCGGCAGGACAGACCCAGCAGAGGTGGCGGCACAGTGATTTGGAGTTGCCCTGGGAGTCCTCAACATTGACTCCGGACTTCAAGAAGTCTCATGGCATCAGGTCAAAGATCGGCAAGAAAACCTCCTGCTGATTACCACCTACCGCCAGACATAACTAAAAATGAGGTGCCAGCCTGGTGAAGCTACAACACAGGACTACTTACATGCCAAACAGCGGAAAAAGCATGTGACAGACAGGGCTAAGCGATCCCACAACCAATGGATCAGATCTAAGCTCTGCAGTCCTGCCACATCCAGCTGTAAATGGTGGTGGACAATTAAACAACGGACAGGAGGAGAAGGCTCCACAAATACCCCCATCCTCAATGATGGGGGTGCCCAGCACATCAGTGCAAAAGACAAGGCTGAAGCATTTTCATCCATCTTCAGCCAGAAGTGCCGAGTGGATGATCCATTTCGGCCTCCTCCTGAGGTCCCCAGCATCACAAATGCCATTCTTCAGCCAATTCGATTCACTCCACGTGATATCAAGAAACAGCTGAAGGCACTGGATACTGCAACGTCTATGGGCCCCGACAATATTCCGGCAATACTACTGAAGACTTGTGCTCCAGAACTAGCCGCTCCCCTAGGCAAGCTGTTCCAGTACAGCTATGAAACTGGCATCTACCCTTCAATGTGGAAAATTGCCCAAGTATATCCTGTACACAAAAAGCAGAACAAATCCAACCCGACCAATTACCGCCCTATCAGTCTACACTCGATCATCAGCAACGTAATGGAAGGGGTCGTCGCCAGAGCTATCATGCGGCACTTGCTTAGCAATAACCTGCTCACTGATGCTCAGTTTGGGTTCTGCCAGGGCCACTCAGCTCCTGACCTCATTACAGCCTTGGTCTAAACATGGACAAAAGAGCTGAACTTGTGAGGTGAGAGTGACTGCCCTTGACACCAAGGTAGCATTTGACCGAGTATGGCATCAAGGAGTCCGAGCAAAACTGCAGTCAATGGGAATCAGGGGAACACTCTCTACAGGTTGGAGTTATACCTAGCATAAAGGAAGATGGTTGCAGTTGTTGGTGATCAATCATCTCAGTCCCAGGATATCACTGCAGGAGATCCTCAGGGTAGTGTCCCAGGCCCAATTATCTTCAGCTGCTTCATGGAGTTACAGAGTTATATAGCACAGAAACAGGCCTTTCGGCCATCGTGTCTATGCCGGCCATCAAGCACCTATCTATTCTAATTCCACTTTCCAGCACTTGGCCTGTAGCCTTTTATGTTATGGTGTTTCAAGTGCTCATCTAAATACTTCTTAAATGTTGTGAGGGTACCTGCCTCTATCACCTCTTCAGGCAGTATGTTCCAGATTCCAACCACCCTCTGGGTAAAATTTTTTTTCCTCAGATCCCCTCTCAACCTCCTGCCCCTTACCTTAAATCTATGCCCCCTGGTTATTGACCCCTCCGCTAAGGGAAAAGTTTCTTCCTATCTACCCTATCTATGCCTCTCATAATTTTGTATACCTCAATCAGGTTCTCCCTCAGTCTTCTCTGCTTTAAGGAAAGCATCCCTAACCTATCCAGTCTGTCATCATAGCTGAAATGCTCCAGCCCAGGCAACATCCTGGTGAATCTCCTCTGCATGCTGTGCAATCACATCCTTCCTATAGTGTGGTGACCAGAACTGTACACAATACTCCAGCTGTGGCTTCACTAGCGTTTTATACAGCTCCGTCATAACCTCCCTGCTCTTATATTCTATGCCTCGGCTAATAAAGGCAAGTATCCCATATGCCTTCCTAACTACCTTATCTACTTGTGCTGCTGCCTTCAGTGATCTGTGGACAAGTACACCAAAGTCTCTCTGACCCTCTGTACTTCCTAGGGTCCTACCATCCATTGTATATTCCCTTGCCTTGTTAGTTCTCCCAAAATGCATCACCTCACAATTCTCAGGACTAAGTTCCATCAATGACCTTCCCTCCATCACAAGGTCGGAAGTGGGGATGTTTGCTGATGATTGCATAATGTTCAGCACCATGCACGGCTCCTCAGATACTGAAGCAGCCTGTGTCCAGATGCAGTAAGGTCTGGACAACATCCAGGCTTGGGCTGTTAAGTGGCAAGCAGCATTCATGCTATACACGTGCCAGGTAATGAGCATCTCCAACAACAGCGAATCTAACCATCTCCCCTTGATGTTCAATGGCATTACCATTAATGAATCCCCCACTATCAACATCCTGGGAGTTACCATTGACCAAAAACTGAACTAGACCAGCCTTATAAATATTGTGGCTATAAGAGGTCAGAGGCTGGGAATTCTGCGGCGAGTAACTCACTTCCTGACTCCACAATGCCTGTCCGCCATCCACAAGGCACAAGTCAGGAGTGTGATGGAAAACTCTCCACTTGGATGCAGCTCCAACAACACTTAAGAAGTGTGACACCATCCAAGACAAAGAAACTCACTTGATTGGCACCCCATTCACCACCTTAAACATTCACTCCCTTCAGCACCAGTCATGATGCACTGCAGCAACTCACCAAGACTCCTTAAACAGCATTTTCCAAACCCGCGACCTCTACCACCTAGAAGGACAAGGGCAGCAGATGAATGGAAAAACCACCACCTGCAAGTTCCCCTCCAAGTCACACACCATCCTGACTTGGAACTGTATCGACGTTCCTTCACTGTTGCTGGGTTGAAATCCTGGAACTCCCTTTCTAACTGCACAATGAGTGTACCTACACCACATGGACTGCAGAGGTTCAAGAAGGCAGCTCACCACCACCTTCTCAAAGGTAATTAAGGATGGGCAATAAATGCTGGCCTAGTCAGTAATGCCCACATCCCAGAAACAAATAAAAAAAAAGCAGTTGGGCAAGACATGTTTGTCAGAGTTTTTGGCAGCCTGTTTCTACTGGATGGCTCTTTCTCGTTGGATATCATTTCAAAAGTCTCTGGATGCAGATATGAAAAACAAAACACATTTTTGAAATGACACAAATTTTCAGAAGCTCCTGGACATATTGTGAGTGACTCCCAACCATTACCAGTTTATAACGAATGTTGGAGCTCGAGAATATCACTCATTTGTAGTTACCAGTCAGTTTAAAAAAGTTTGATTTGCTACCTTGCTTCAGTAAAAGTGGAGGATCCAAAATATTGATGCCAACAACGTTGGGGACACAATTGGGAAGAAGGGCCTCTGTTAAGGGAACTGACGAGTTGGGCAGTAAAGCAAATAGGGACAATTGGTATTTTAGTTTTCTACCACTTTTATGCAATATAAGGAAATGGAACAATATTGCAGCTCAGAAATATAAAGAATCTCAAAATACATCACAATTTTGAATATGTGGTAGAAGGAGATCACAAGAGCCTGCCATGAAACATTGTCATGTGACATTATGCTTAAAATGCCACCTACAGGCACACTACAAATAGCATTTTCAGATGACTCACCATATTTAACATCTAATAGATATACTGAAACATGGAAAAAGTATAAATGGTGACTTTTTGAACATTTTAATAAAGTAATTTTTGTTTATCTAAATTTGTGCGTATTAAATTTGATATAAAACAGAAACCTCACTGACGGTGAACCAAATCTTTTTATCTGCGCTCCTGGCATATACATCCTTGCCCCCAGTTTCTGTCCATTGATTCCAGCAGAAAATTTATGCTTAACTGCTTTAAAATCGGAACATAAAGACAAAAGTACACACATTCTGCCAGTACGCAGTTTTGTCATTGACACTTACAAATTGTTGTGTCACAATTACATCCGATTGGCTCAAATCTCTTATTTAGAAAAGAGCAGCAAATCACAGCAGAGGAAGTAGAGAATGTACCTATAAAGCACCAAGCAGAAAAGAAAACTACCAATCATGAAGCTATAAAAAATGGTGTATCAAAAGTGGAAGTCATTAACAGTTAACAATAAAAAAGGGAAATCAACTGAACCACTCAATATATTTTTTGATAATCCCCTCCTCTGCCATTTTGGGTCCCCTCTAAGCTGATCAGTTTAGATTTAGATATACAGCACTGAAACAGGCCTTTCGGCCCACCGAGTCTGTGCCGACCATTAACCACCCATTTATACTAATTCTACACTAATCCCATATTTCTACCACATCCTCACCTGTCCCTATATTCCCCTACCACCTACCTATACTAGGGGCAATTTATAATGGCCAATTTACCTATCAACCTGCAAGTCTTTTGGCTGTGGGAGGAAACTGGAGCACCCGGAGGAAACCCACGCAGACACAGGGAGAACTTGCAAACTCCACACAGGCAGGACCCAGAACTGAACCCGGGTCGCTGGAGCTGTGAGGCTGCAGTGCTAACCACTGCGCCACTGTGCCTCTGGAAATCATGTTTGGAACATAATAAATGTATAAAAATTGCAGGCTTTATGAGTAAATGAATAAACTTAATTAAACAATAGAAGTTCTTTGATTTACAAATGCTTCCAACAATGCCATCAAATATGTGTGGCCATCAGAGAAGCCTGAGACTCAAGTTCATAGAGGTTCCCAAAAGTATCGCTGTCAGCTTCAGACTGAATGGGATAGCAGACCTCAGCTCACAGCTTTCACCTGTTCCTACAACTTCGAGGAACTTAATGACTGATAGTAAAGTTGACCAGGACTGTTTGTAAGCCTTTTCTCCTTCCTGCACTTCTCAGTATGGGTGGAAACTCACTGTATAATGACTGTCATAATTAGCAGCAGTTAAGATAAGTTGAGTGCACAGATTTCATATGAAAAACTCAAACACCCGCTAAAAGCATGAACTTTTCAACTTTTCATGACATACCATTGAAAGCCAGATTGTTATATACTATTTACTAGCTGATTTCTTGCAAATACACAGTTGGCAATTATAGTAGGATAGTCAACCCAGATACAACTGACGAGCAGTCTTTATATTTTGTAACATATTCGAAATGGTCACAGCAGTCACCATTGTTTTGATTCTTAGTTTAAATTAAATAATTATTCATATAAACAACTAGCAAGTTCTCAAAAGAATAGTATTATTCAAGTTTGTAGTTGAATAATACTCTGAATTTTAACATTTATCACAAATTATTGTTACATATCTATTTGTTAAAGAAAGGCTGATATAAGTTGGTTTCATATTTTCTTAAAGCAGAAATAATTTGCATTTATATAGCTCCAGTCACAACCTCACAGCCAATTAAGTACTTTTGAAGTGTAGTCACAGTTGTCCTGCAGGCAAATGCAGCAGCCAGCCAATTTGCAGAAACAGTAAGGCCCAACCAACAGCAATGAAATAAATGACCAGATAATCTGTTTTTTAAGTGATGTTCGTTGAGGGATGAATGTTGGCCATGAGACCAGATGAACTCTCCTACTTTTCTTCATAGATTGCCATGGAATCTTTTATATTCACCTGAGGGGGCAGACAGGGCCTGGGTTTAACATCTCACTCAAAAGATGGCACCTTCAATAATGCAGCACCCTCCAGTACCATACTTTTTTAAGTTTATGTATTTCTTTTGTTAATTATAAAACCTTTATGCTTACCAGATGGATAGTAAAGATAGATAACTGCTACCCCATTTAACATGCAGACAATTATTTATTTATGTACCCATAATAATTAGGGAAACCATTACTTATATACTTGCCAGGAAATAATTGCATATTTTTCTGGTTTTGGGGAGTGGGAGTGGTGTTGGTGGTGGGGGGGGGGGGGGACCTTTAACAAACTTTCAATCTTCTTTGACTGGTGACACGCACACCTCCTCCACTTCTACATGCCAACATAAACCCTTGCAACAGTGCAATGTCTGACTCACCATGAACAATGTTACAGTAAATTATTCCTACCATATCATTTCTTAGAGTAAGGAGAATATACACTGTTTTATAAAGAACATGTTATACCATTGTAAGGAAAAATATATTACTCTGCTGCTATGGTGGTGTGTCCCTTTAAAACAATAACAACTAATTTCTATTAATTAAATACTGAGTGAGGTTAAGAGTTTATAATTTCTGCTCACCTTAAAGCCACAATTATGGCTTTTTTTCTTCATGTTTTATGAAGTCATTTAGAGGCTGCAGCATTTTTTGTTCCTGTATCAAATGAATGACTTAATGTCGAATTCCTCCTGCCCCCCAACCCCCACAGTGAGTTCTGGAATGATTGTTGGACCAGAAGATGTTAGAGACATAGGGATGAGGGAGGTCATGAAGGGGTTTAAACTCAAGGATGCAAATTTATAATTTGATGGTTTGGGGCACTGGAAGCCATTGGAGGTCTGTGATGACAGGGGTGATGGGTGAGTGGAAACTGGAGCATGACAGGATACGAGCAGCAGCATTTTAAAGAAGCTGAAGGATGGGAGGATGACCTTAAAAACTTCGGGTAGTTGAGTCCAGGCATAACAAAGGCATGGATGAGGGTTTCAGCAGCAGAGGGGCAGAAAGGTTCCAATGATGGAAGTAGGTGTTCTTTTTAAAAGAGAAGATATGGGGTCTGAAGCTCAGCTCAATTAGAGGGAAATAGTACGCAGAGGCTTTGAACAGTCAAGTTCAACTTGAGAAAGTGACCACAAGAATTGGTGGTAAGAGTATAGAATTTATGCTGGAGCCTGAAGGTTAAAGATCTTATTAGCTAAAGATATTGCAGTTCATCCAAGACTGGATAGGGGGCAAGCAGTCTGATAACACAGAGATAATGGAAGGATGGAGAGAGTGGTGGACAGGTAGAGTTGGGTGTATATGGAAGCTGACACCATGTCTGCAGATGATGTTGGCAAGAGACAGCGTGTAAAATGAGGAAGACGGGGCCAAGGATAGCTGCTTGGGGGACTCCAAAAGTAATGGTGCAAAGGGAGTCTTGGGGGCGGGGTTGATGGTGGTAGATACGTCAATGCTGGTTTTGCTTTGGCTATGATTGGGTAGCCAGGAATGAAACGTAGCAAAGACCATATGACTGAGCTGGACAACAGACAAGAAGTATCAAAGGAGGATGGTGAAGTCACCATAATAAAGCCTGCAAAGAGGTTGAGAAGATTGTGGAAAGATAATGTGCCCTGAGTAATCTCTCTTCCCTTACGTGCATAATGAAGTCAGTGACATAATTAATGGGATCACTAAGTTGTGAACAGCACCATGTATACACAATGGCACCACAGCACAGCCTTATGGTACCATATGAAAAAAGAATACTGATCAGGAGTATCTGTTCTGTTCCTAGGCTGCCTCAAATGAACAACTGTGAAACATAAAACTGGGCAACAAAGGTGACTAAGAAAAACCTAAGAAAGTGTTTTTTTTTTTAACAACATAAGGATTATGTGACAATTCAGCAGAATATATTTCCCCTTTAAGGAATGCTCAGATATTGGCAAAAGGACAATACAGGTCAACAATAAGCTCATTGAAAACTTTACAGCTATTCAGATGTGCTTACATTCAGGCCTTTCAGTCTGCATATGTCAGGAGTGGAACTGCATCATTTTCAGCTCTCATGCCAAAATATGTGCAACTGTGTGCCAAAACTAACAGAACCACTTGGAACAGTTAAAGAACCTTATCATTCCTAAATACTCGATGTTATGTGCCGTGTCTCAAATTCACACAGGATAAAATGCTCCATTATACTGTTGTCAATAAAGCAGGAATGTAATGCAAGTCAAAATCATGTAAAGTCAAAATATTATTACACAAACACAAATAGACTGCAACAGACCTTGTTGAAAAATGGGATGGTGAAAGGCAGGGAGAGGAAGTTTTTCCGTTGTCCAAGGTTCAGAGAAATAGGCCTGAAGCCAGGTCATACAGTATTTCACTGGTGCTGTCATTTCCTCTTGGCTTTCACATACCACAGAAGTAAATGAGGCCACTCTTGTCCTGCAGAATTAAGTGATAACATTTGTTCAGCAAGTTTGGCATTTGTGAACTTTAAAATGGCTTCAACTGCATGGAAACAATCTTTTGCAACTTTTCAATTTGACAACCAAATCTGAAGAGCAGTCTTCAAAATTGCAGATGAATAATACAGTTCCCTAATGATTAAAAAAACAATTACAACATACCGAGCATTCTAGTGAAAATTGATTCAAATGCTTGCTGCCTTATATTTTCTCTTAATTTTTTTCTATCAATGAACCCTGAGAGATTTGAACACAATTCATAATTTATGAAGACCAACTTACAATACTTGACTGCTGATTAATATGAAAGTTTATTTTCTATACCGCAGCAACACTGGTTGCATTCAACATGTCAAGTTACTTGTTCAGTAAAAGATAATTATTTATAGACATAGCTCCTTGGAATCATAATAAATTATCCACATACATCTACTTCCAGGCATGGCCTCAGAATGAAATCTGGAATGAATAATTTTAACATGTTGTGAACACTTTTGAATGCAGTTTGAAATATTGTAAATCTGTTTGCAATTTTCCTTTGCCATTATCATTCTGCACCAAATTCACAATTTTGGTTAAAATACTCAACTGCAATGAAGAAACACACAGCTAGAAATACCAGAAAAAATGTACTTTCTTCTGTCTGACAATACTTACTAATTAAACATGTTCTTCAAGAAGTTTATAATATATTGATAATTTAATATTTACTATGAAAAAAATCAGATCAGAGAAATTGTGTTTCCTGTGATTAAGCAACACCAAAACCTGTGTTTAATTAAGGAGCACAGTGACTTCCTATTGATGGCATTACCTCACTAATTGCTGCTGAAATATGAATAGATTTAATAAAATCTTAAAAAAATTATTGCTTACAATCACACCTGTGGAATGTTTAAGTTGATATCACCCCCTATGCGCTTATGATAAGCCCTACTTAAAGGCAGAGGTCAAGCTAATTTGTATCGGTGTGCTTGGAATTAATGTGAACCACTTTTATTATTTGTTTGATTTACATGGCAGCTTAACCATCATTTGCACGAAGACATTTTCAATTTGCATTAAATGGACACATTGCATGAAGTGATACACAACACAGTACTTGCTCTTTATGTCACATCACAAGACACTGTGGGACACCAAGAGATTCTGAGTTCACTTCACTTACACCCATCTGCATGGGTGAACAACAAAATGAATTTAGATAGAATTACATTAAACCCACCTCAGGAAATAGTATGTTTTTAAACTCGGATTTAATCAGAATTAAGCACCATTTACATAGTACATTTAAATTGGAATTAAGGGCTGATTTAGATCAAATTAGAATTAGAAAGCTCCATGTAAACAGGGCTTTTATCAAGCTGTGTCATGTCATTGATTAACTTAATAAATCTCAGGCAGCAGAACGCAATAAGAAGCCTATTGTTGAAGTGTTACCTGGTTTCTCCCCCCATCATAGTCCCTCATGTTAATATAAATAACTTTTTTCCACACTGATACATTTTGGTGAATCAGAACAAATCAATACAGTTTATTCAAACTCTTAATTCCCTTCTATGTATCACAAATATTAACATAAGCACCTTCAATCTAACAGATCACATTATAGTATTGGAACTTTTAATTATGTTATTATGCACCTGCTCTGTTCTTTATTACGTTATATGAATTGTGTCAACTATAAAGAAATACAGTTAAAACAAATACAGTTAAGAAAACTTACAATAACTTTGTCTGTATCCCTTTTATATCAGTGCTAAATCAACATCTGGTATCAGAGACACAAGGAATAGAATTTAACAAACCTTTAATCATCTGCCCAGAGTACATTATAGGGCAGTCAATTAATCTACTGCACCTATCCCACTCAGTTTCTCTATCAATAGCCAGTAAACAGTGCAGCAGTCCATAAGTCTGTATTTTGATCCCGAGTTCAAACTCTTTTCAAAATTCCAGCCATTGTACAAAAGTTTTGCTCAAGCAACCTTCCTCTCAATATGTGTATTATTGGTATACTGACTGCGAACTAGGCATAGGTGAAATATGTTGCAAATTCATTAACATGTACCTTATATCATTAATAAATAATCTCAACACTTTAAGTGGTCCTTTTTTTGTAAATTGGTTTATACAGTTTTATAAATACTACAAATTTATCTGTTCCCAACATTGACTGATATTTCATGTTATCTGCAAATAACACCAATAGTCGCCAATGTTGTAACTAACTTGCTGAAAGAAATTAATTATGTAGCAGTTAAAAAATGCACAACTTCCTTGCGGTGTGTTGTCATTGCCATTACTTGGTATCACAGCTGGAGTATGTTAAAAGGTTCATTTAACAAGGAAAAACACATTTTGGTAAGTTAAGTATATTGACATAAGCATACTGACCAGATGTCAATGTACAATACTTAAAGAACTATTAAATAAACAGCCACTATAATTGTACAAAAATAGCTGAGATCACGCTTTCTTTTTGAAATGTATTAAAAATGTATTCTCTGGCACCGGAACATTTATCCATATCAATAAAAACAAAATCTAGTCATGATTACTAACATTGGTTTTTATTTGTGAACAATTTAAAACCACTAACTTCTTCAACACAGCTAAATAGTTTCAATGATCAGACTAAATACCCCTGTGTTTTAATTGTATTATTGTGAAGCTTCTGAAATCTAGTGGGGGCAATTTTGTATTCAGCACCCATTTGGAACTTGAAATTCAAGCATATGTAACTCAGGCCTCACTTGGTATGGTTAGGTTAGATAGCTGTCACTAACACCTAGGGGTTTATTAATAGGCAGAAATTAATTGTATGTAGACTGAATTAATGAGATGGAAAAACATGCATATTTCAGCTAATGCTGAGGGGAATGGCCTCTGTTGAAGCATCCTTAATGAAGTAGTCTGTCTAAAGCAATGATGTGCAGAACAGAACCCAGTGAATTAAAGTGCTCGGCTGATCATGTAGGTTGCAACTACTGTAAAAACTGCTGTGAAATGTAAACACCAGACAATGGTTTTAAGCACAAAGTTGACCCCTGTTGCGCATTCTGCAGCCTGCTATCACCAGATTTATAAATAAATGATTAGATGTAAAATCTCTGGAGGATTTTTCTTTTCCACAGCAATTACAGGAGCAGATTATTACCATTCAAGTGCAGTTCCAGTTAAAGTTCATTGACTGGCAGGAATCATTCATTTCTGTCCTTATGTCTTAAGTCACTGTGACAGGAAAACTTATAGCTAAGCATGTAGTAAACAAATTGTAACAATACAAACCTATACTGCGTATACTTCTGTCCTTGGAGAAACAATATTAGCAGAACGAGCAGACTGAATCGGCAAAATAAATTCCTCTTTAATGTTTTCAGTCAACCAGGACATTCATACTACTGTCACCTTTCTAGAGGTTTCATACTTTTATAAAGTGCGATGAAGTGTAAAATACTACATTTCTGACAATGTCCGACAAATAAATGCACTTGATTTACATTGGCCAGTAAGGTTACGAATGTTCAATGACTCTGACTAGGTTTTAATTTTAACCACAGAATGTGTATTTTATGTGACAGTCATCTCAGAGTGACTACAGGCATTTCATAATCATTTACAACCAATAACATGCCTATCATTATGATCATGTTGAATGCTGCTTGTCTGCTGTGGTTAGAAATTACACATTCTGGAAAAGGCCATGTGCGTGTGCATGAAGTAGAATTCTCCTCCCGCCATGACACTTCCTTTGGGAACTCTACAAAAGGCTTGAATAAACAGAGAGAGGGAAGGTGCTTCTCAAGCAGGAATGTTATAATGAATCCTGATTTGTGAGGGAGCCATAATTAGAAAGCCTTTTAAAAGGACCACACATGCAAATACATACACACACACACATTATATATATATTGAAAAGTTCATTAAGAGCTTATCAGGGATTCAAGTTCAAATTTTTAAAGGGCTGGACAGGTTATCCAGGCTTTCAGGAACAGTTATCTGAAGGCAGTGGGTGAAGAGTGGGGAGCCAGCCATGGCATTTCCAGGGCATCATCCCAGCTCCATAAGGGAGTTAGTGAGGCAAAGGGGGACTAGACACTTAGTAAGGGGCTGTCTTTGGTGCTGCACAGTTGGCAGGGAGAGTATGCACTCAGCACCCTCCTGGCACACAGGGGCGGACAGCAGCCACCTGCCCAGAAGGAAAACTCCATCTGACAATAGGGGCATGATTGTCAGATTTTGGGCCCAGTGGCGATGAGGGACAACACCCTTCACAGGAAAGTCAAGCCCCAGGCATCAGGAGGGCACGAGTGAGGAAGAGGAGCAGGAATGCAACAGAGGCCAAACCCTCCACACAGGATCAACTGCCGAAGACGGGAGATACCTAGAGAGAGCCAGCGCCACAGGAGGCTGCAACTCTCCAGGCAGATGGTCACAGACATCTGTGCCCTTACTGCTGAAGATCCCGCACCGCGTAGCACTGGTCACTTGCCAGTGGCCGTCAAAGTCACTGTGGCATTGAACTTTTTCGTTTCTGGCTCCTTCCAAGGATCAGCTGTGGACCTTAGAGGCATCTCAAAAATGGCTGCACAAAACTGCATCTCGCTGGTCACTGATGCCCTGTTTGCCAGAGCTGGACAGCACATCTGTCTAATGGCATACACAGCCTCACATTGGGTTTCAACACCATCGCTAGATTCCCCCAGGTGCAGGGCATCATCGATTGCACCCATGTGGCCATCAAGGTACCCAGTGACCGGCCAGTGACATCCATCAACAGGAAGGGCTTCCATTCTCTCCAACTGGTCTGCCACCACAGCAAGAGCTTCCTCCATGTGTGCACTTGCTTTCCTGGCAGCTGCCATGCTTCCTTTATCTTCTGCCAGTCCAGGTCCCCTCAGATCTTCATTGCAACCCCCAAAGTCCATGGGTGGATCCGAGGGGACAAGGGAAACCCTCTGAAGCGATGACTATAGACATTTTTACAGGAGCGCCAGACAGAGGCAATACAACTAATGCCACCTGCTCAATAGGACTACCTATGAGCAGGCCATCGTGCTTCTCAAGATGCGATTCTAGTGACTGGACTGATCGGGTGATGCTCTCCAATACCCTCTGCAAGGGTTTTGATCATTAGGGTGGTCTGCTGCACCCTCCATATCATGGCCCTCTAGAGAGTTGTGGACCTTGAGAACAGTGAGGTCCTGGAAGGAGGCAGCTCATCGGGGAGGAGCAGGAGCAGGGAGATGACACTGAACAGAGGTTCTCCCGCTGTCCAACAAGGTGGCCTCCTCCTACCACACTCTGGGAAGGGGTCCTCCCTCCTCTCCCTCACATCCTCCAGCATTAGATCCAGGTCAGCATCGATGAAGCGAGGGTCTGCCCTGCCTCGGGTGTCAGGCCTCTGGCTCCCCTGTGACATCTCGCTTCCCTCTGGTGCTGTGGAATGCTTTCGCACAAACTACACACACTCTCCCTCAGGACAACCAGTAGCCTCAGTAATAGCTGTCGTGGGCTGTTTAAATGAGCCCCATACTTCGTCGGACCCATTCCATTCCCGCCCTCATTGGCTCTAATTGGACAGGAAACCTGTCTCCACATCAATTAAGGGCTTACCACCGAGAAAATCTGAACTTTAATCAGTTTCCCACCGGAGGGGCGGTGTTTATGACACAAAAACATTCTCGGCTTCTGTTTCCCACCTCCTTGGTGAAAATACATCCCCTGGTCTCACATCGTATGCCAAGATTTGGATTACCACTGAAAAGTCGTCTTTTCCAATTGGACCACCTTTACATTTTTAACATTAGCAACCTCAAACTACAATCACACTGCTGTTCATATTTCAATGCAATGCAAGAAATACGTTGCTTCAAAGCAGGAATGACAGTCCAACTAGTTTATTACATATTTGCTGAAAGAGCTTAAATTACAGTTTTAGGTTCTGTTCAAATTCACTGCATCCCTTCTGATCTAAAAGTCTAAATTTTTTTGTGTTTGCTTTCTGTCCCTGCAGAACTCTAGATTAACAATTATCTCAATTAAATTATTGTGTTATGCTCCCATACTCACTTTGGATAGATGGAAAATATTACAAGCAGGCCAGAGGTTCAATGGACTAAAACAACAGTTAAGATTTATTTACAAAATCAGGTAAAGTCATAAAATGGAGGGAATTTACCAAACATTGGAGTACAAAACAACTATGATTAATAGCAAACTTTGTATCAGATGTCTCACTAGTCCTTCTCCAGCAATTAGAATTGTCTCTTGGAATAAAACTTAAGTCCTTTGTAATGTTTAATAATGTTTGCTCTAGGTAGGAAACATGAATAAGCCGAACACTCACAATGCATTCACCTTAAACATATTTCAGAATGCAGCAAGAGCTAAATAGCACCACACGATCCCTATCTTTTATGGCAAGAATTTCCTCAGGATTTGTGGCATACCTGCAATAATCCTAATGGACAAAGAAATGAATTGGGACTCAATAAAACTGCTTTTCCAACTTGAAGAACGGGCTGCAGGAGTATCATCTAGGTTGGGGTATGCAGTAGTTACTGTCACCTCCTGAAAGACTGGCTTATGAATGAAGAAGCAGGGCTGGCAGGAAATCACCATCTACTAATATTCCCACTTCTTCCACTGCCCCAAACAAGATTGGACATCAGCAAAATACCAGTGTCTAGTGGAATGGCCTAAGAGAGGGCCTACAAGAGTGCTCCAAGCCAAATCATGTCCTGAAACATCCTAGACATTAAGGGAAACCAGCAAGGCAGCCTCACCAGCATTGCAAAGGCAAAGTTGGTGAGGACATCTGCCTGGTAAATGAAAATGGCCTGACCCTGGAAACCCTAGTGGATTCCATTCTAAAGAAGTCACAATTAGTTTCCCATCAAAAGTGCCACTGCATCTTTTTTTTTTGGAGGAAGAGGAAAAGCAAAAGTGCCTGGAGGCTCTGCTACATAGTTTGGCCAGACTTTTAAGGTTAGTACTGGAGTGCTGCATGCTGTACAACCTTTCCTCAAAAAGAAGCCTTCTCATGGAGGTTCTCGAGCAGGAACGCATTTGAGATGAGGTCTGCCAGAAGAGTAGCAGCCACTTGAAGCAGATGCGGAAGGCCATCTATTAACAACTACAAGGTACATTTGGACCAATCTAATATGGAATCTAATACGGAAGTCCATCATCTTCACACCTTGCTCTCTGTTTTTCAACTTTCACAAATCCTATTTAAGCTTACTTATCAAAGCCATTTCCCATACTAGCCAAGGACAATACACAACATCATTGCTACCAAATGTTTTTTTATCTCGAGCTTCTCATCATTATGCTTCCACTTGTGCGACACCAGTGGAGGAGCGTGTACTGACTGTTTTTTGAACAGATGAGGTGTTGAATTCTATTAAGTGCACTGACTTTGGTTTCAAAGCTTGTTTTTTTTTTGGAGACAGACCCTGACTTGAAAATGAAATGAAAAACTTCAGGATTCTGGAGAAGCAAAACTGGTTGGAACCGGATAAAACAAAACAAACACAGGGTCATTTGACCAGAGGCATGCGACTAGGGCTATTCAAGCTCAGAGTTCAAGACTGATCGTTCAAGCAGGTTGCAAGCTGTTTGAAAGGGAGTGTTGTTTTTTGCAGCTAAGCTGCTGAGACTGGAAAACTGATTCTGGGAGCTGGCCATTGTCAAATATGAGTTGCGACATCTGTTTTTAGTGACTTAAAGAGTTACTTAATGCGTCACTGGTGGAGCTACACCATCAAGATTGTCATGAGCAGAACTATGGAAGTTCCGGAGGGGTATGCAGCTTTGGTGGAGATGGTATTGGCGGAGTTCGGGATTGCAGGGGAGCTACTGGCGAATGGAAATCAGTGTTTGCATCTTGGAGGACAAGAGTTGGGAATTTACCTGAAGAAGTTCATAGTCTTAAGGAATTTTGTGGCTGTTTGGTGCCATCTTTGCTGAGAGGACTGCCAGTAAATCCGTGAGATCTATCTTTGTTACATCTGATCATTAATGCATAATCTGTAATCTATATATTTATATTTTGACCATGATTTGATTGCTAATTCATATTAATTATGGTTTGATTGTTAAAGTAAAAGTTATAAAAGATAAATCTTGCCCGTCTGGCTTTCCTATTGGGGTTGGTTGGTAAATTCCGTTCTTTTGGTTTGCTGATCTCCACGGGGACCATAACATTAACATGCAATTATGTCCAGATACTGGGCTCTATTTTAACCCATTTACAACCCACCCACTTGCACAGAATTAAAATTGGGCCCACTACTGTGTCTGCATGGTCACTGATTGGTGGGCCAGCAGATCTAATGCTACCAAGTAGATCAAGAAATCTTTTTCTATGTCCAATTTCTCATTTTGTTCTTTCAGTGATAATCCAAAGTTTATGCCTTTTTACTGATTTGGCAATCACTAGAAACAATCTTTCATTATTAAGCTCTCACAGACTTTTATAATTTGGAAAACCTATATTAGATATACCTCAACTTTCTTTTTTTACAATGAAAATGACCTAATTTTTGAGACTTACTTCAAAATCATAATTTTGCATTCTAGTAATCATTTTAGTGAATCTTCATTATATCCTTGCCACATCACAAAACTGTCTAAAGTTTTAACTATGGCCTAACCAATGCCTTGTACATTACTTGTTAGATTCAATATTCCTATATGTATAAATACAGATTCATATTTGCCTTTTTTGTTATTTGAAGTATGGGTGACTCTGGGAAGGCTTTATTATCTATTCCTAGATTCCCTGAGAAGATGGCAGTGGGTCTTCCTGAACTTTTGCACTCCTTATGCTGATGATGCTCTCAAAATGATGTTATGGAGGAAATGCTAGGAATCGAACCCAAAAACAATGATCAAGTAATGGTAATGTGTACACAAATAGGATGGTGTATAACTCTGAATTTCCCTCCAATTTAATGTTCCCCTTAAGGTGCTGTTGAAGGAGGCGTGGTGAGTTACTGCAGTGCATCTTGTACATGATACATACTGCTGCCACTGTATGTCGGTGGTGGAGGAAGTGCATATTTAAGGTGGTGGTTGGCCTGCTGATCAAGCAGGCTGCTTTGTCCTGGGTGATGTCAATCTTCTTGAGTGTTGTTGGAGCTGCACTCATGCAGGCAAGTGAAGAGTATTCCATTACACTCCTGATTTGTGCCTTTCAGATGGTGAACAGGCTTTGGGGAGTCAGATGGTGAGTTATTTGCCGCAGAATTCCCAGCCTCTGACCTGCTCTTGTAGCCACAGCATTTATGTAGCTGGTCCAATTCAGTTTCTGGTCAATGGTAACCTGCAGGATGTTGATAATGGGGGATTCAGTGATGATAATGCTGTTGAATGTCAAGGGGAGATGGTTAGATTCTCTCTTGTTGGATAATGTCATTGCCTAGCATATGTGTGGCGCAAATGTTACTTGCTACTTATCAGCCCAAGATGGAATGTTGTCCGGGTCTTTCTGCATATGAACACAGACTGCTTCAGTGTCTCAGAAGTTGCGAATGGTACTGAACATCATGAGCTTCCCCACCTCTGACCTAATGGAGGGAAGGTCATTGATGAAGCAGCTGAAGATGATTGGACCTAGGTCACTACCATGAGGAACTCCTACAGCAATGTCCTGGGGTTTAGATGATTGGCCTTCAACAACTACAACCATCTTTCTTTGTGCTAGGTATGGCTCCAACCAATGGAGTGTATTCTCCGATTCCCATTAACTTCAATTTGGCCAGGGCTCCTTGATGCCACACTCAGTCAAATGCTGCCTTGATATCCAGGACAATCACTCTCACCTCTCCTCTTGAGTTCAGCTCTTTTGTCAATGTTTGGACCAAGGCTGTAATGAGGTCAGGGGCTGAGTGGCCCTGGTCAATCCCAAACTGAGCAGCAGTAAGCAGGTTATTCCTGTTTAAGTGGCACTTGATAGCACTGTCGACAACACATTCCATTTGTATCAGGCATGTATCAGCTACTGGAGAGCTTTTTTCTTGTTTCCACTGATCTCAGTTTAGCTCATGTGCCTTCATGCCATAATTGGATGAACGATGCCTTGATGTCAAGGGCAGTCACTCTTGCCCCTCTTCTGGCATTAAGCTGTTGTATCCATGCCTGGATTGAGCTTGTGACAAGGTCTGGAGCCATAAAGTGCATCAGTGAGTAGGTTTTGTTGTTTGATGGCATGATTACTGGCTCTTTCCATTATTCTGAAGATGCTGATAGATTCGCCCTACTTTTTAATGAATGAGACATACCTGGTTAATTCCCCACATTATCAGGGAGACACAAGTACCATAGCTTGGTTACTTCTGACAAATGGCACTTTAAAACTATAGCTGTAATTTTGTCAACAGCATCCATAAACTCTGCATTTTCTACTTGCACTTCCACCTTTAAGCATCTTACAGCAGCACTACCTCCACTTCAGTAGCCATAAACAGGGGTCGAGTACCTGGCTGCTCCATCACATGCCTGTGGATGCATGACTGCACATTGGGGTTTCTTTCACTTTATTCTTATCTGTTACTTCCTGCTCTTGTCCCCCTTCAACCTTGGCGAGATGTGTTGCAATATGTTCTGAACTCTTTGAGGCTGCAGAGACTTTTGTTTTTTGATTCTGACACTTCGCTGTCATTGTTCATAGCCTTTTAAGTTTTGTCTACATTGTAATTTTCCATTTCCACGTAGCATGCTTCCTCTATACATCTAAATGTGAACCTGGAGCTATAATTAATTAGGATAATGAGCTGAGTGCAGAAAGGTCATGTGCAAATAGTACATTTCACTATGTAATGTTGTTTACAACTGTTTGTAACCATTTAGGAGTAAACTGCCGCTATCTTGGAAACCTGTCCTAATGTACTAAAAAGTTCAAGAACTTAATAGAATCACAAAGGTCAATTTTTACTCCCAAGTGGGAATGTGGCCTAGCAAGTGGCTGACCCATCCAGAGCAGTACCAAGGAGGTTCAGCTGATTTTAAAAGTCCAGCCTCAAAAGCACAGCCAAGAAGTTGGCAGGAAGTGGCTGTCTATTGTTAAAATTGGGCTAGTTGGAGACCACTGCCAGGGAGCTGAGGGAACGGTCATTGGCACAAAATAAATGGGTCAGAGAGGACAGGCAGACTGGGGCATGGGAAGTCCAAGATTACCTGCAGAAGCCCGGAGGAGTACTCCTGCAAGGGGACTTCAAATAATTTTTTAAAACTTATCTTAACAAGTGCTCTTCTGGCCTTGATGCAGTTCTCAGAAGCTTTATGCTGATGAGGAAACTGCCACTATCTTACTCAAGCCTCAGGTTAAATTTGCAGTCAGCCCTTTCTGATATTTGAAGGAGGATTCTGTCAGTTTCTGGCAGGTGACCTTTCCACCTACCATTTAAAATTGCAGTTATCCAGATCAGAGTAAGAATGGAGCGTGTAAGTTCCGCATTCCATTTTAGCTGCCCTCCTGCCTGGTTTCAGCTGTTAAAACTGCCCCCCACAAAAAAAATTACAGCACAGACAAGGTCAGTTGGCCCATCATGTTTGTGTTGGATGTCTTTCTATTTGTCTAAAATTTTCTTTTTCAAATATTAATTAACTTCCTTTTCAAAAACTGTTACGAATTCTGCTACCGCCATTGGGTCTGATCAGGTACTCCATCTCCTAATGATCTGTGTAACATAAAATTCGCTTAATCTGTCCTTTTATTCTTTTCATAATGATCATAAATTGACGTCCTTTAGTTACCAACTCACTGACCAAAGGAAATTGTTTTTGCTATTTACTATACCAAAATCATAATATTCATATTAAATGTCCTCTTAATCTTTTCTATTATATTGAAAAAAGCCCCAGTTTTCTAGTTTCACCTCATAACTAAATGACATAACCCTGATTTCATCCTTAAAATTGAAAACCTGCAATGTAAATTACTATACTCTTTCCAGTTTGGGTTCTTAGTTCAACTTTCACTAACTATACATTGCAACCCAGAAATGAAATGTTAAAATTATTGGTGCATCTAAATCATTTCTATTCTTGCTGCTATGGTTAGGTGAAAAATTAGGGTATTTCAGTGATATTCTTTTGGACTATCTTCAGGCTGTGGAAACTGGAGTAGCATGCATGGAACTTCTGTTCCAGATATATCTCTGAAATTCCTGATAAAAGCAAGCTGTTCTCTTCATTAATATGCTTTTTGGAGCATCAGTACATGCCAGTGAGCTAAGGTGGCCTTGTACTCCTTTGTACCATAGCCTGCCACATTAATCAACCACCAACAATCCACAGTCATGTAACAAATGCCTCACAGTACCTTTGCGATCTGTTCATACAAAGATGTTCTGTAACTTCAAGAGTATAAATGGTCTCGTTTTGGCTCATTATTTGCCTAGATATTTAACATTCATGCATACACTTGTAGTATAGTTTATATGTTGCTCTATTTAACTACTGCATCTGTGATATTTCAAAGTGAAAATGTATTAAAAAACAGTTGAGAAATACTATTAATAAAGAAATGTACTGGGGTCCCGTATGCTGATCCCAGAGCCAACTTTGAAACACATCAGAATAACGTCTACATGTTTTGTGACTGAAAACATTGAAGAAGATTTCAAAGCATCATCAGTAATCATTAACTAATAACAATGTAAAGGTGAGTTACGAACAAGAGCAATTTCATTTAAGAACAAGGGGGTTACTTTCAGCTCATTGAGCTTTAAGGCACTTTAGAGAGTTATGCAATGGTAAGTGCATTCAATTACCACCTAGCCGGAAACATGTATATTCCAACACTCAACATCTTAACTCACTGCCTGCAGTCAGTTAAGACATCCAGTGAAATGTTAGTTGGAATTATTCAAATTTACTGCCTCAATGCACGGGAATGAGGTACCTGACCTATGTTAATAAATGTGATTTTGTATGCTGGTGGTGGTAAAGGGCAACATATTGAGTGCAAAGCCAGTCAAGATAATTTTCGGAGCCTGTACGGTTTTATATGATAAAAACATCTCAAAATTTAAATGTTTCTGTGTTGGCAAAAATTCTAGCCATAGGAGAGTTTATGAAGACTTGGACTACAATTATACAATTCCAATTATTGCTTTGAAACTGAATTTATGTCCTGTCTCCTTGGTGTGTATAAATTGCTACGACCAGGTGAGGAAGAGGTCCAGGGCTTCCCTCTCAGCCTTTTCTTGCTTTGGTCGTTACAGGGTTTAACTTTTAAAACAGTGTTTTTAGCTTCCCCTCTGAGTCCTTGCTCACTGCTCTCCCTGCTCTCCCCCCCATTCCCATCTCTCCCCCCCATTCCCATCTCTCCCCCCCCATTCCCATCTCTCCCCCCCCCCATTCCCATCTCTCCCCCCCCCCATTCCCATCCCTTCCCCCCCATTCCCATCTCTTCCCCCCCATTCCCATCTCTTCCCCCCCATTCCCATCTCTCCCCCCCCCCATTCCCATCTCTCCCCCCCCCCCATTCCCATCTCTCCCCCCCCATTCCTCCCTGCTCTCACTGCTTGTAAATGCAAGGAAATCAACCAGACAGGTTTTCTCAGATTTAAACTGGAAAGGTTTATTAACATTAAAACTCTAACTCAGTTAAAACTACTAAGAATACACGACACAACCACACTAGCATACATATGCAATAAACACACATGCACAAAGATAGAGGAGGAGAAATAATTAAAGGCGGGAAGGTTTAAAGCAGTAGATGGAAATTCAGTTACTGGTTTTGGGTTGGATGTAAGGTCTTTGATTAAAGTTAAGTCTTGCAGTTTTCGTTGGGGACCAGTGCACACTATCAAACTTGTTTCGCTGGTCTTCTGTCTTGAGGCTTAAGTTACTTCCGTGGATCCCTGAAACTTTGCGCGAGAGAGAGACAGAGAGAAGGTTGGTGCGGGGGTGGGGGTGTATGGTGGGGGGATTGGGGTGTGTGGGGGTGTGGGAATGGGGGGGAGAGATGGGAATGGGGGGGGGAGAGATGGGAATGGGGAGGAGAGATGGGAATGGGGGGGGGAAGAGATGGGAATGGGGGGGGGAAGAGATGGGAATGGGGGGGGGAAGAGATGGGAATGGGCGGGGAAGAGATGGGAATGGGGGGGAGAGATGGGAATGGGGGGGAGAGATGGGAATGGGGGGGGAGAGATGGGAATGGGGGGGAGAGATGGGAATGGGGGGGGAGAGATGGGAATGGGGGGGAGAGATGGGAATGGGGGGGAGAGATGGGAATGGGGGGGAGAGATGGGAATGGGGGGGAGAGATGGGAATGGGGGGGGAGAGATGGGAATGGGGGGGAGAGATGGGAATGGGGGGGGAGAGATGGGAATGGGGGGGAGAGATGGGAATGGGGGGGAGAGATGGGAATGGGGGGGAGAGATGGGAATGGGGGGGAGAGATGGGAATGGGGGGGAGAGATGGGAAAGGGGGGGAGAGATGGGAACGGGGGGGAGAGATGGGAACGGGGGGGAGAGATGGGAACGGGGGGGAGAGATGGGAACGGGGGGGGAGAGATGGGAACGGGGGGGTAGAGAGGGGAATGGGGGGAGGGAAAGAGAGAAATGGGGGGGTAGAGAGGGGAATGGGGGGGCGAAGAGAGTGGAATGGGGGGGGAAGAGAGTGGAATGGGGGGGGGAAGAGAGTGGAATGGGGGGGAGTGAGTGGAATGGGGGGGAAGAGAGTGGAATGGGGGGGAAGAGAGTGGAATGGGGGGGAAGAGAGTGGAATGGGGGGGAAGAGAGTGGAATGGGGGGGGAGAGAGTGGAATGGGGGGGAGAGAGAGTGGAATGGGGGGGGAGAGAGTGGAATGGGGGGGGGAAGAGAGTGGAATGGGGGGGGAAGAGAGTGGAATGGGGGGGGAAGAGATGGGAATGGGGGGAAGAGATGGGAATGGGGGGAAGAGATGGGAATGGGGGGAAGAGATGGGAATGGGGGGAAGAGATGGGAATGGGGGGGAAGAGATGGGAATGGGGGAAGAGATGGGAATGGGGGAAGAGATGGGAATGGGGGAAGAGATGGGAATGGGGGGGGAGAGATGGGAATGGGGAGGGAGAGATGGGAATGGGGAGGGAGAGATGGGAATGGGGAGGGAGAGATGGGAATGGGGAGGGAGAGATGGGAATGGGGGGGGAGAGATGGCAATGGGGGAGAGAGCTGGGAATGGGGGGGAGAGATGGGAATGGGGGGGAGAGATGGGAATGGGGGGGAGAGATGGGAATGGGGGGGAGAGATGGGAAAGGGGGGGAGAGATGGGAAAGGGGGGGAGAGATGGGAAAGGGGGGGAGAGATGGGAATGGGGGGAGAGATGGGAATGGGGGGGAGAGATGGGAATGGGGGGGAGAGATGGGAATGGGGGGGAGAGATGGGAATGGGGGGGAGTGATGGGAATGGGGGGGAGTGATGGGAATGGGGGGGAGAGATGGGAATGGGGGGGAGAGATGGGAATGGGGGGAGAGATGGGAATGGGGGGGAGAGATGGGAATGGGGGGGAGAGATGGGAATGGGGGGGAGAGATGGGAATGGGGGGGAAGAGATGGGAATGGGGGGGAAGAGATGGGAATGGGGGGGGAGAGATGGGAATGGGGGGGAGAGATGGGAATGGGGGGGAGAGATGGGAATGGGGGGGAGAGATGGGAATGGGGGGGAGAGATGGGAATGGGGGGGAGAGATGGGAATGGGGGGGAGAGATGGGAATGGGGGGGAGAGATGGGAATGGGGGGGAGAGATGGGAATGGGGGGGAGAGATGGGAATGGGGGGAGAGATGGGAATGGGGGGGGAAGAGATGGGAATGGGGGGGGAGAGATGGGAACGGGGGGGAGAGAGTGGAATGGGGGGGGGAGAGAGTGGAGGGGGGGGAGAGAGTGGAATGGGGGGGGAAGAGAGTGGAATGGGGGGGGAAGAGAGTGGAATGGGGGGGGAGAGTGGAATGGGGGGGAGAGAGAGTGGAATGGGGGGGAGAGAGAGTGGAATGGGGGGGAGAGAGAGTGGAATGGGGGGGGAGAGAGAGTGGAATGGGGGGGGAGAGAGTGGAATGGGGGGGGAAGAGAGTGGAATGGGGGGGGGGGGGAAGAGAGTGGAATGGGGGGGGGAAGAGAGTGGAATGGGGGGGGGAAGAGAGTGGAATGGGGGGGGGAAGATGGTGGAATGGGGGGGGAAGAGAGTGGAATGGGGGGGAGAGAGTGGAATGGGGGGGAGAGAGTGGAATGGGGGGGAGGGAGTGGAATGGGGGGGAGAGAGTGGAATGGGGGGGAAGAGAGTGGAATGGGGGGGAGAGAGTGGAATGGGGGGGAGAGAGTGGAATGGGGGGGAGAGAGTGGAATGGGGGGGAGAGAGTGGAATGGGGGGGAGAGAGTGGAATGGGGGGGAGAGAGTGGAATGGGGGGGAGAGAGTGGAATGGGGGGGAGAGAGTGGAATGGGGGGGAGAGAGGAGAATGGGGGGGAGAGAGGAGAATGGGGGGGAGAGAGGAGAATGGGGGGGAGAGAGGAGAATGGGGGGGAGAGAGGGGAATGGGGGGAGAGAGGGGAATGGGGGGGAGAGAGGGGAATGGGGGGGAGAGAGGGGAATGGGGGGGAGAGAGGGGAATGGGGGGGATAGGGGGGAATAGGGGGCTTAGGGGGGAATAGGAGGCTAAGGGGGGAGTGGGGGGGGGGAACAAGGGAGTGGGGGGGGGCGGAGAGGGGAGATTAATTAATATCACTCGCACTAATTCTGAGATTCCACATCAGGAGGAAGCTGCACTCTCAGGGTGTGCTGATTGGAGATAGGGCTACAAGATTGTAGATCCAATTCTCCAACTCTGCCAGTGCTGCTCCCCACTGAGATCACAGAATTAACTCTTATAAGACTGGTCCATCTATCAATGTTTTGAAATAGCTAAAATTTTACAAAAGCAATTATACAGCGATTCCTACCTTCTAAATATTTGAACTTTGGTACATCATCAAATCTAAGACACCGGCCTGAAACAGCCTTAAGTAATTATACTTCTGTATCTTAAGTCAGAGAAATAACAGTTTACAAAAAAATTCCATTCTATCATCTCTATTATCCATGTATTCTTTAAAGAAATAGCATATATAAAGCTCCCCCCTTCCTATTTGTCTTCGCTTCTCCTCTGAAGGCAGCAATACACGGTTAGAAATTTTGATTCTGCCATTGACAGCTTCTCGGGTTCAACATCCATGTTCCTTACATTCAGGAGTTGATGCACACTGCCCAATTTCTACTTATATAAGCGTGTCACCCAGGTGATCGAACAAAATTTCCCCCTTTACTTATGAGCTGGATACTGTAAACTCACGCACCCTCATATACACATCTCCATTTTTATCAAAAACAGAACTGATGAACACTGGCAAGATAAGATTGATAAACTAAAAGGATGGCTTATTAAGAATCTCATTAGTGAATGCTGGTGGCATTATAATTTGAGTTTGATGCTGCTCTGACCTGTTTTCCATATTTTTCGAGAGGGATCATTCCACAGCAATCAGAAGCTGGCATCTTGGCTGTTTTTCCTCTTTTCACTGCTGTGGCTATGCTGTGGAATTACGTCAGGATATTTTAACCCAGGACAAAATTCAACTAACAAGTTAGGTTTGACAAATTCAATAGAATTTTTTGAAAAGCTGGCTGGCTGACTACATAAAGGGAATGCAATAAATGTAATGGATATGGATTTTCAGAAAGCCTTCAATAAGGTACCTCATAAAAAACTTGTTAAAAAAAAAGTGTATGGTAGAAGAAATGGAGAAGTGTGGAAAGCTGGTTGATAGACAAGAACGATGAGTTAGAATAAATGGGTACTGCTCAGATTGAAGTGATGTACCCTAGGGTTAGTGTTCGGTCTACTTTTATTCTCAATATATTTAGATGATTTGGATTTGGGTTAAGGAAACACAATCTTGAATTTCACTGATAATGCAAAAATAGTAAGTTTGGCAACAAGTAAGGAGGATTGTAAAAGAGGTGAGGAAACATGGACAGATTAGCAGAAAGGGCAGACTAGTGGAAGATGCAATTTAACTTCTAAACTGCTTTTCATAACTTCAGGACATCCCAAAGTCTGAGCTAATGAAATACTTTTGTAGTTGAGTGTAGGGAAATGTAACAGCCAATTTATGCACAGCAAGGTTCCACAAACAGCAATCAGATGAATGGTCAAATAATTTGTTTTATTAGTATTGGCTGAGGAATAAATGTCGGCCAGTATACTGAAAGATCTGCTCTCCTCTTCTTTGAATACTGTCATGGAATGTTTACCATCCACCTAGAAGGTAAGGTAGGGCCTCGGTTTAAGATTTCATCCGAATGAAGGCACCTTTGACAGTGCGGCCCTCCCTTAGAACTGCATTGGTAAGTCTAGATTATGTGCTCATGTCTCTGAAGTGGGAATTGAATCCATAACTTTCTAATTCAGAGACGATAGTATTACCACTGAGCCAAGGCTGGCAAAATGTGGAAGAACAGAAAGACTAATTAACACTAACAACTGGCATTTATATAATGCCTTTAACACAGGAAAACATCCCAAACTGCTTCAAGGAGCAACTATCAGACCAAGGTCTGACACTGAGCCACATAAGGAGATATTAGGGCAGATGATAACAAACCTGCACAGAGAGATAGATTTAAACTGGCACCTCAAAAGGAGGAGAGATAGGTAGAGAATTAGAGAGTTTTAGAGGGGGAATTCCAGAGCTTAGGGCCAGGCTGCTGAAAGCAATTAAAATCGGGGATGCATAAGAAGCCAAAATTGGAAGAGCATAATGATCTAAAAGGCTTGTAGGGCTGGAGGCAGCTGCAGAGGCAGGTATGGATAAAGCTATGGAGGCATTTGAAATCAAGCATGAGAATACTAAAATTGAGGCTTCGCCAGATCAAGAGCCAGTATAGGTCAGCAAGCACAATGGTGATGGGTGAACAGGACTTGACGTGAGTTAGGATACAGGCAGCAGAGTTTTGGTTGAGCTCAAATTTATGTCGGGTTGAATTGGGAGGACAGCCAGGAAAGCAAAAGAATAGTGAAGTCTAGAAGTAACAAAGGCATAGATGAGGGTTTCAGCAGCAAATGAGCTGAGGGAGGGGCAGAGTAGGGCAACATTACAGAGCTGGAGGCAGTCTTGGTGATGGAGTGGATGTGTGATCAGCAGTTCAACTTGGTGTCAAATACAACAAGGAGGTTGTGAATGGCCTGGTTGAGCCAAGGAGAGGGATGAAGTTGATGGCTAGGGAATGGAATTTGTGGCCAGAACCGAAGACAATGGATTTAGTCTTCCCAATGTTTAGCTGGAGAAAATCATTCCTCATCCATAAAAAGTGAAACAGCACTTTGGGTTTTATAAATAGGGGTACAGAGTACAAGAGTAAAGAAGCAATAATAAATTTATACAAAATAAACTCCGATATTGAAGTGGGTGGAATTTGGTTTCACATCAGAGTAGGCCATCTTCATCAAGCCTACTATTGTGCATGGTATTGAACTTTATAGCAGCAAGAGATGGGTTTTCTCAGCTAGACAGGGTTAAAACATTTACACAAAAGCAAAATACTGCATATGTTGGAAATCTGAAATAAAAACAGAAAATGTTAGAAATGCTCAGCAGGTCAGGCAGCATCCTTCTGAGAAACGGAGTTAACATTTCAGGTTGAAAAGTTAGATATGTAATAGGTTTTAAATAAGTGTAATGGGGAGACAGGAAAAAGAACAAGAGGGAAGGTCTGTGATAGGGTGGAAGACATGAGAGATAAAATGATAAAAGAGTTGGTGGTGCAGGGCCAAAGGGAGTGGCAATGGGACAAGTAAAGAAACAAAAGATGTGTCCAGAGTGGTGAATGACAGAATGATGAACTGTCATCAGAAAGAAAAGAGAGATAAACAAAATACCGAAACATGCAAAGAAAAGGGAAACAAAATGAAAACAGAGATTACGGTCTGAAATTGTTGAACTCAATGTTGAGTCTGGAAGGCTGTAAAATGTCTAATCGGAAGATGAGGTGCTGTTCCTCAAGCTTACGCTGAGCTTCATTGGAAAACTGCAGTAGGCAGAGGACAGAGAGATTGGCATGAGAGCAAGGTGGAAAATTAAAATGACGTGACCAGAAGCTCAGGGTCATTCCTGCAGACTCAATGAAGGTGCTCTGCAATGCAGTCACCCAACCAGTGTTTGATCTCCCCAATATAGAGCAGTCCGCATTGTGAGCAGCGAATAGTATACTAATTCGAAAGAAGTACTCATAAATCACTGTTTCACCGGGAAGGAGTGTTTAGAGCCTTAGATGGTGAGGAGAGAGGAGGTAAAAGGGCAGGTGTTGCATCTCCTGTACTTGCATGGAAAGGTGCAGTAGGAAGGGGAGGGGGCATTGGGGGTGATTGAGGAGTGGACCAGGGTGCCATGGAGAGAACGGTCCCCTGGGAATGCTGGGAGGGAAAGATGTGTTTGATGATGGCATCACGCTGGAGGCGGCAGAAATGGTGGAGAATGATCTGTTGAATACGGACGCTGTTGGGGAAGATGAGGACAAAGGGAACCCAGCTGTGGCTATGGGCAACTGTGTCTGGCTTTAACTTATTCCATAAGGATTCCAGCTGAAATTTCACGCTTGATGTTTCGGATCCACCCATGATTATTACCTCAGAGTAAAGGCACCCCTAGGTAGCAACGATTACAACATGATTGAATTTCGCATTCAGTTTGAGAGTAAGAGTGGATCTACTACTAGTGTTTTAAAAAATAAGGGTAATTATGAAGGGTTGAAGACAGAGCTGGCTAAAGTAAACTGGTCAGCAGAGATGCAGTGACAGACATTTAAGGAGACATTTAATAACACTCAGCAAAGATACATTCCAGTGAGAAAGACAGACTCTGGGGGAAGGATGCACCATCCGTGGCTAAGTAAATTAAAGATAGTATCAAATAGAAAGAAAAAGGGTACTAATCAGTGAAGAGTAGTAGCAGGTTAGAAGATTGGACAGAATATAAAAAACAGCAAAGAACGACTAAAAGAATAATGAGAGAGAAATTAGAATACAAGAGAAAGCTAGCTAAAAATATAAAAACGGATAGTAAGAGTTTCTGCAGGTATTTAAAAAGGAAAAGAGTAAATGAAGTGAGTGTTGGTCCTCTAGAGAGTGTGTCTGGGGAGTGAATAATGGAAAATAAGGAAATGGCAGAGGAATCGATTAGATTTTTTGCATTGGAGAGGATACAAATAACATCCCAGAAATAACTGTGATTCAAGAGTTGAAAGTGAAGGAGGAACTTAAAACAATTACCATTATCATGGAAAGGTACTGAGAAAACTATTAGAACTAAAAGCTGACAAGTCCCCAGGTCCTGATGGACTTCATCCTAGGGTTTTAAAAGAAGTGGCTGCTGAGAAAGTGGATGCATTGGTTTTAATTTTCAAAAATTCCCCAGATTCTGGGAAGGTTCCATCAGATTGGAAAATAGCAAATGTAACTCCACTATTCTTAAGATTAAAAATGGCAGGAGATCTCAGACCCGTGTTATGTTCCTCTTGCTCAATGTGGGAGCTCAGGGACACGGCTGATGTCCCTGACTCCTTCACGTGCAGGAAGTGTGTCCAGCTGCAGCTCTTGTTAGACTGCATGACGGCTCTGGAGCTGCGGGTGGACTCACTTTGGAGCATCCGCGATGCTGAGGAGGTCGTGGATAGCACATTTAGTGAATTGGTCACACCGCAGATTAGGATTGCTGAGGGAGAAAGGGAACGGGTGACCAAAAGGCAGAGAAAGAGCAGGAAGGCAGCGCAGGTGTCCCCTGCGGTCATCTCCCTCCACAACAGGTATACCGTTTTGGATACTGTTGAGGGAGATGGCTCACCAGGGGAAGGCAGCAGTAGCCAGGTTCATGGCACCATGGCTGGCTCTGCTGTTGGGAAGGGCGGGAAAAAGAGTGGAAGGGCTATAGTCATAGGGGATTCGATTGTAAGGGGAGTAGATAGGCGGTTCTGTGGTCAAAAATGAGACTCCCGAATGGTATGTTGCCTCCCAGGTGCACGGGTCAGGGATGTCTCAGATCGGCTGCAGAACATTCTGAAAGGGGAGGGTGAACAGCCAGTTGTCGTTGTGCACATAGGCACCAATGATATAGGTAGAAAACGGGATGAGGTCCGACAAGCAGAATTTAGGGAGTTAGGAGCCAAGTTAAAAAGTAGGACCTCAGAGGTAGTAATCTCAGGATTGCTACCAGTGCCACGTGCTAGTCAGAGTAGAAATGAAAGAATAGTCAGGATGAATGCGTGGCTTGAGAGATGGTGCAGGAGGGAGGGGTTCAGATTTTTGGGACATTGGGACCGGTTCTGGGGGAGGTGGGACTATTACAAATTGGACGGTCTACACCTGGGCCGGACTGGAACCAATGTCCTTGGGGGTGCTTTTGCTAATGCTGTTGGGGAGGGTTTAAACTAATGTGGCAGGTGGATGGGAACCAAATGAGGAGGTCAGTGGACAGTAAGGAGGTAGTAACTAAAGCCTGTAAGGAACTAGATAATGAAGACCTTGCTCTCACACTGACTTTTTTTTTGAATTTCCAAAATATACTTTATTCATAAAAATCTGTAAAAAAATACATTACAAAACAGTTCAAAACAGCACCAAGTCAACAATACAAAGAGTGCAAAGGAGATCAGTTTCCTTCAATACAGGAGTGAGTTGCCTCACAACCCTTCCATTTCATTTTACATGCCATGTACATTTTGCAGCAAACCCATATTTGCTGGATACAGCTCGAGGGGTTTTCCATGGATCTTGCCACTCAGTTCACCTTGGTGGGAGGACCTTACACAGTGGTCTTTCCCCATTGAGCCTTTGCCATGGCTGCCCCAAGCTTTAGTGCGTCCCTCAGCACTTAGTCCTGGATCTTGGAATGTGCCAGTCTGCAACTCTCGGTCATGGACAACTCTTTGCGCTGGAAGATCAGCAAGTTTCCAGCAGATCAAAGAGCGTCTTTCACTGAATTGATAGTCCTCCAGCAGCAGTTGATGTCTATCTCGGTGTGCGTCCCTGGGAACAGCCCGTAGAGCACAGACTCCTGTGTTACAGAGATGCTTGGGATGAACCTTGACAAAAACCACTGCATCTCTTTCCACACCTGCTTTGCAAAGACACATTCCAGAAGGAGGTGGGCAACCACCTCTTCCAGCTCGAGGGCATTGTGTGGAGGGGGTAAGACTCCGGGCATGTAGGAAGGATCTGACGGGGAGGGCTCTTCTCACCACCAGCCAAGCTACGTCTTGGTGCTTGTTTGAAGTTCTGGTGATGAAACATTCTGCCATATGACTTTGGCAGTCTGCTCGGGGAACCGTCCAACAGGATCCACCATCTCCGTTTCCCATCGGGCCTTGAGGACATTCCGTGCAGACCACTGCCTGATGGATTGGTGGTCAAAGGTGCTTTTCCGCAGAAACTTTTCCACGAGCGATAGGTGGTATGGCACGGAACAACTGGATGGAGTGTTCCACGGCAATGTGGCCAGGCCCATCCTTCGCAACACTGGGGACAGATAGAACCTCAGCACGTAATGACACTTGCTGTTGGTGGGGGGGGGGAGGGGGGGTTTAAACTAATTTGGCAGGGGGATGGGATACAGAGTGGAGGTACAGTAGGGGGTGAGGCACAGCCAAATACAGAAGAGAAACTGAGTCAGTCTGGAAGACAGAGCAAATATAGACCTGTTAAGGCACAAGTGAAAAATGCAAGGCTGGATTGCATATACTTTAATGCAAGGAGTCTTACTAATAAGGCAGATGAATTGAGGGCATTGATTAGCACATGGGATTATGATATTATTGCTATCACAGAGACATGGCTGAGGGAGGGGCAGGACTGGCAACTCAATATTCCAGGGTATAGAATCTTCAGGCGCGATAGGGGAGGGGATAAAAGAGGTGGTGGTATTGCACTGTTGATCAAGGAGTCAATTACTGCAGTAAGGAGGGATGACATCTTAGAAGGTTCCTCAAATGAGGCCATTTGGGTAGAACTTAAGAACAAAAGGGGGGCAATCACTTGGCTGGGCGTGTACTACAGGCCTCCAAACAGTCAGGGATAGAGGAAAAGATATGTCGGCAAATTTCAGAGAGGTGCAAAAATAATAGGGTAATAATAGTAGGGGATTTCAACTTACCTAATATCAAGTGGGATAGTCTTAGTGCAAAAGGCTTAAAGGGGGAGGAATTCTTAAAATGCATACAGGAGAGCTTTTTGAGCCAGTACGTAGCAAGTCCTACAAGACAAGGGGCAGTACTGGACCTAATCCTAGGGAATGAAACTGGACAAGTGGTAGAAGTATCAGTGGGAGAGCATTTTGGGGAGTGACCATAACTCTGTAAGAGTTAAGGTAGTTATGGAAAAGGACAAAAATTGGCCAGAAATAAAGGTACTGAATTGGGGGGAGGCCGATTTCAATTTGATAAAACAGGATCTGGCCAAAGTGGACTGGGAGTAGCTACTTGTAGGAAAGTCTACATCAGGCCAGTGGGAGGCAAAGAGGAAATAGTGAGAGTTCAGAGCCAACATGTACCCATTAGGGTGAAGGGTAGGACCAACAAGTCCAGGAAACCCTGGATGTCAAGGGATATAGAGTATTGGATCAGGAAAAGGAGGTTTATGGCAGATTCAGAGCGCTGAAAACAGCGGAGGCTTTAAAGGAGTATAGGAAGTGTAGGGGGTACTTTAAAAAGTAATTAGGAGAGCGAAGAGGGCACATGAAAAAACATTGGTGGTAAATAAAAAGGAAAATCCTAAGATGTTTTATAAGTATATTAAGGGCAAGAGGATAACCAGGGAAAGAGTAGGGTCCATTAGGGACCAAAATGGCAATGTGTATGTGGAGCCGGAGGACTTCGGTAAGGTTTTAAATGATTACTTTTCATCTGTTTTCACTGTGGAGAACGACGATGTAGGTGTAGATATCAGGGAGGGGATTGCGATATACTTGAACATATTGACATTGAAAGGGAGGAAGTATTAGATGCTTTAGCGGGCTTAGAAGTGGATAAATCCCCAGGCCCAGATGAGATGTATCCCAGGCTGTTGTGTGAGGCAAGGGAGGAGATTGCAGGGGCACTGACACAAATGTTCAGATCCTCTCTGGCCACGGGAGAGGTGCCAGAGGACAGGAGGACAGCGAATGTGGTACCATTATTCAAGAAGGGTAGCAGGGATAAACCAGGTAATTACAGGCCGGTGCATCTAATATCAGTGGTTGGGAAATTATTGGAAAAAATTCTGAGGGACAGGATTAATCTTGGAGAGGCAGGGAATAATCAGGGATAGTCAGCACGGCTTTGTCAGGGGGAGATTGTGTCTAACTAACTTGATTGAACTTTTCGAGGAGGTGACTAGATGTGTAGAAAAGGGTAAAGCAATTGATGTAGTCTACATGGACTTCAGGAAGGCCTTTGATAAGGTACCGCATGGGAGATTGGTGAAGAAGGTAAGAGCCCATGGGATCGAGGGCAATTTGGCAAATTGGATCCAAAATTGGCTTGGTGGCAGGAAACAGAGGGTAATGGTTGAGGGTTGTTTTTGCGATTGGAAGCCTGTGACCAGTGGTGTACCACAGGGATTGGTGCTGGGACCCTTGCTGTTTCTAGTGTACATTAATGATTTAGACATGAATATCGGAGGTATGATAAGTAAGTTTGCAGATGACATGAAAATTGGTGGTGTCGTAAATAGTGAGGAGGAAAGCCTTAGATTACAGGATGACATAGATGGGCTGGTAAGATGGGCGGAGCAGTGGTAAATTAAATTTAATCCTGAGAAGTGTGAGGTGATATATTTTGGGAGGACTCACAAGGCAAGGGAATATACAATGGATGGTAGGACCTTAGGTAGTACAGAAGGACCTTAGTGTACTTGTTCATAGATCACTGAAGGCAGCAGCACAGGTAGATAAGGTGGTTAGGAAGGCATATGGGATACTTGCCTTTATTAGCCGAGGCATAGAATATAAGAGAAGGGAGGTTATGATGGAGCTGTATAAAATGCTAGTTAGGCCACGGCTGGAGTACTGTGTACAGTTTTGGGCACCACACTATAGGAAGGATGTGATTGCACTGGAGAGGGTGTAGAGGAGATTCACCAGGATGTTGCCTGGGCTGGAGCATTTTAGCTATGAAGACAGACTGAACAGGCTAGGGTTGTTTTCCTTAGAGCAGAGGAAGATGAGGGGGGACATGATTGAGGTATACAAAATTATGAGGGGCATTGATAGGTTAGATAGTAACAGACTTTTTCCCTTAGCGGAGGAGTCAATAACCAAGGGGCATGGATTTAAGGTAAGGGGCAGGAGGTTTAGAGGGGATTTGAGGAAAAAAATTTTCACCCAGAGGGTGGCTGGAATCTGGAATACACTGCCTGAAGTGGTGGTAGAGGCAGGAACCCTCACAACATTTAAGAAGTATTTAGATGAGCACTTGAAATGCCATAGCATACAAGGCTACGGGCCAAGTGCTGGAAAATGGGACAAGACTAGTTCGGTGCTTGATGGCCAGCACAGACACGATGGGCCGAAGGTTCTGTTTCTGTGCTGTATGACTCTATGACTTAGTGTTTGCGTACTGGGGATCTACGCACAGCTTGATGCAGTTGCGCACGAAGGTGGTCATCAGGATGAGGGCGACGTTGGGTACATTTTTCCCACCCTTATCCAGAGGTTTGAACATCATGTCCCTCCAGACCAGGTCCATTTTGGATCCTCAGATGAAGCGGACAATGGCTCGGGTGACCGCCACGGCACAGGAGTGGGGTATGGGCCAGACCTACGCCACATACAGCAACAGCGTGAGCACTTCGCACCTGATGACCAGGTTCTTACCCACAATGGAGAGAGATTGCTGCTCCCACATGCTCAGCTTATGGTGTACCCTGGTTACTCGCTCCCTCCAGCTTTTGGTGCACGCCCCGGCCCTTCTGAACCATATCCCCAGCATCTTCAGGTAGTTTGACCTGACGGCGAAGGGCACAAAGGATTGGCCAGTTCCCACACTGACTTCTCTGCCCTGGGCCTACTGCAGTGTTCCAATGAAGCTCAACGTAAGCTCGAGGAACAGCACCTCAACTTTCAATTCGGCACTTTACAGTCTTCTGGACTCAACACTAACTTCAACAATTTCAGATCGTAATCTCTGCACCCATTTTGTTTCCTTTCTCTTAGCATGTTTTGGTATTACGCTTGTTTTGCTGTTTTTGCATTCGGACCGCAGCTGTTCCTCATTCTGCCATTCACACCACCTCTGGACACATCTTTTGTCTCTTGTCCCATTACCACTCCCTTTGACCCTGCACCACCAACTCTCTTGTCATTTAATCCCTCCTGGATCATGCAGTTTGAAGATGATCTCAAACATTTACTGCTGGCAAGCTGATGAATTGGATATGAAAAAAGATTCCCTGTATTTTTAGCGCTTGATCACCATATTCCACTAAAATATTTGAAGTTTTTATCTGATGCATTTCACATTCTTCATTAACCCACAGCTGATGAAAGGCGGAAAAAACTTGCATTTATGAGGTGTCTTATCAAGTCCTCAGGAAGTTATAAGATAACCAATGGATACTTTTGAAGAGTAGTCATCGTCATTATGTAGGCAAACATGGCAGACAATTAACACATAGAAAGATCCCACAAACAGCAAATGAATGAATAACCAGGTAATCTGGTTTGGTGGTGTGTGCTGAGACAGAGATGTTTGCCAAGATACTCAGAGAATTACATGTTCATCTTCAAACAGTGCCATGGGATCTTTTACATCACCTGAGCAGGCAGACAGAATCTCAGTTTAACATCTCACCCAAAAAAGGACCCCTCTAACAATGCAGCACTCCCACAGTACCACATTGTACAGTCAGCATAGATTATTGCTTAAATCTGCAGTGCGGCTGGAACCCACAAACTTCTGGTTCCATAGAAACCATAGAAAAGTTACAGCACAGAAGGAGGCCATTCAGCCCATTGTGTCTGCGCCGGCTGAAAAAATAACTAGCTGCCCAATTTAATCCCACCTTCCAGTACCTGGTCTGTAGTCTTGCAGGTTACAGCACTTCAGGTGCATGTCCAGGTACCTTTTCAAAGAATTGAGGGTTTCTGCCTCCACCACCGATTCGGGCAGTGAATTCCAGACACCTATCGCCCTCGAGGTGAAAAAGCTTTTCCTCATGTCCCCTCTAATCCTTCTACCAATCGCCTTAAATCTGTGCCCCCCTGGTAATTGACCTCTCCACGAGGGGAAGCAGGTCCTTCCTGTCTACTATATCTAGGCCCCTCATAACTTTGTATACCTCAATTAAGTCAGCCCTCAGCCTCCTCTGTTTTAAGGAAAACAACCTTAGCCGATCCAATCTTTCCTCATAGTTGCAACTTTCAAGCCCTGGCAACATTGCTGTAAATCTCCTGTGTACTCTCTCCAAAGCAATTATGTCCTTCCTGTAATGTGGTGACCAGAACTGTAAGCAATACGCCAGCTGTGGCCTAACCAGTGTTTTAAACAGTTCCAGCATTACATCCCTGCTTTTGTATTCTGTACCTCGGCCAATAAAGGAAAGCATTCCATATGCCTTCTTCACCATTTTAACTACCTGTCCTGCCACCTTCAACGACTTGTGGGCATGCACTCCAAGGTCTCTCACTTCTACTACCCCTCTCAATATCCTTCCATTTATTGTGCATTCCCTTGCTTTGTTTGCCCTCCCCAAAAGCATTACCTCACACTTATCCAGATTGAATTCCATTTGCCTCTTTTCCGCCCACTCAACCAAACCATTGTTCTGAGGAGTGTGTGCTCCAATCAAGACAAACTGATACTTGCTTACATAACCTGTGTTCAGCAACATGTCACCTGCTTTGCAATACTAAATATGACCTAATTATTTTAGCCCAGAAAAATTTCAGATCTGTGGACTTCTGGATGGATGGCAAGACAAAGTAGCAACTTTCTGATCAACAGCATTTCAATTGTCACAGTCAAACAGTTACACATCATGTTTAGTACTCCTTTCAAGACAGTAGCAATTGTGTAGTTTAAGTGCAGACCAAGTGGTGATCTGATATACCAAGTGGTGATCTGATATGCCAAAGATTTTTTTTGAGCACTTCCAAATGATCAGAAGAGCTGGTCAAGGTCAAGTTTAAGTAGTCATTAACTCCAGTTGGACAGCAATTAAGCTAGGTGAAACCATTAGCAACTGTAAATAAGAGAGGAGCCCAGATATGGCAGTCTGCTTTTTTTGTTGCTTTTCAATCAATCTTCATGGTAATAAGTCAAGTTGCTGATCAGTAGAATGTTTTATCTTATAGTAGACAACTGAGGTTGGTCAATGATTTGACATGCAGGAAAAAAATGAATCATGAGCAAATTGTCCTTTTAACATCTCTAGAATCTTTACATGGAAGCAATTATCTATTAGCAGTCATTTTGTGGCTTGTCTCTATGTTCTTTCTATTAAGATAGAATACGGAAAAAGCTAACTTAAGACCTTACTCTTCCACTGTGAAAAAATAAGTAATGAAGCAGAATACATTACCTAAAGAGAGCATTTCCCAAGTTATTTTACAGCTGCTACTAACTCATTAAGCCCTGTTGGAAACATGAATTATTTGAAGTAGAATGAAAGGAATTAGGAAAATCATAATATCCCGCAGCAGATTAATGCAACCTTTGGAATTATTTTATATTAGATATAAATAATGACATTATTAAATGTTTTTAGGGGAAATGGTGAGACAAGCAGAATTGTGCAAAAGAAAATCTGAAACACATTTATTTCAGATGTGAATTATAAATCTCACTGTTTTCATTATGTAGTTTTGCTACAAACAATAATGATCTTTTGACTTAAAGGCCTAGTAGAAAAAAAAACAATGGATTCAGGTAAAAAAAAAATAGGGTTAACAGCTCATATAACCCATGCCCATCTGCTAATATTCAAGCTATAAGCAGTTTATTCTAAACATTCCAAAAGAACTTACCTGTTTGAAACCCAGTGGTTTTAAGTATTTGTTTCTCCTCCTTTTTTCAATACCTTTTATAACATGTCAACACCAAACAACCTAGTTAACAACATAATAGGAAAGCAAATCCAACAAAGCTAATATAAAATCAATTTAGTAAATATACTCATATGTGTTTCTCATTTTACTAAAATTGGAAAAATTGACAAATTACTTGAAAGGATTTTTAATCTAAGCCCCCTCTCCATTCGCTTCATACACACTGTGGTCACTTTTATAATTCCTCCCATGCTCCCATTACAATCACAATTTTAGTTTTTGAACAAGCATACAAGGACTCAGGAAGTCCAAACTAGACTTTATTTTTGTAACCTTTGTCAGTTCTGTTTAATGCAAATATTAAGCTTAAAATACAATGAGGAGCTAACTTTCTCTTATTGCTGATGATTATATTCTAGAAATAAAACGTCAGGTGTAAAAGCCTTTTAATATAGCAATGCAAGATGCGAATAAAAAAACACAATGCTACTGCTGCTTTTGCATAAATGACATATAGCTTGGATGTCCAGTGATACAGAAGCAGCACAGCATTCAGGAGTTATATCCAGAAGACCATTTGGCATTGCATGGGATTTGCACTGGGTGGAGGAGTTGCAATCCATTGTGAACCCGAGCTGAAAAAGTGCTTAGGTCTTCTGTTGGATCTCCTGGGCACTTCATAAATACACAATTGAACCTAAAGTTATGTGGAACTGAACACTCCTCTGTGCACTATTCTAACATTAAAAATATTCTCTCTGTGGGAGTGTACGCATGCAATCACTTATTGCGCATAGTATAACTTTGTTATTACTTGGGTATTGTCAGGTGCATTTCATACATATGACAGCTACTAGTCTGAGATCTGTTAAGTACTGAAGCCTTAGATTTAAAATAATACAGTAATTTTTCAGGTTTTACAGACAGGTTTATCTCACCTGAGTGATAGTGGGCTATTTGCAGCATGAATGAAATAATTAGACCCAATTGTTTGCTTGCACTTTAAAGCACAAAGATTTATCTGGTTGCTTCAATCGTTACAATTTTGGCACGTGACCTACTGCAAAATTGGGCTTTGAAGCTGGGGTTCCTAATTTAGTTCATTAAGGCACTGTAACAGTGTTGTGTTCCAATACAGTCTCCTTGATCCCATTGGGATATTTTACCAATGTCATTTTGTTCACAGCAATTAAGTAATGCTAAATCATCTATTTGTGAATTTGTCCATGGTACCGTTTTAAGAAAAGGAGGCTTCACACTGCTAATGGTACATTCTTATTGTAATATCAGCCAGAATTTTACGTTACCCCGTCGAGCCGGATGACGGTGGCGGGAGGGGGTGGCATAAAATTCATTAGGAGGCTCCTGGAGGCATTCCCGGCTTGCACCTGCTTCGCCCCACTTTTCCCCACAACAGGGTGCCCGATTGAGGGCCACCCTCGCTTCCCTAACCACCCCCAGGACCCGAGACGCCCCCCAAAGGACCACCCTTGCCTCGACGGGACGCGACCGATCTCCCCGGTGAGGCAGCACTTACATACCTTCAGTCTTGGCTCCATGTCCTCAGCTGGGCTGCAGTTCTCGCAGTGGTCACTGGGAGCGGTGGCTCTGCTGGGACGAAGAGCTGCTGGCCCGATGATTGGCCGGCAGCTCAATGAGGCGGGACGTTCTCCCTCAAGCGGGTGGAAGTCCCACCTTGGAACAATTAAAGACCGGGGACATGTAAAATGCAGGTCGGTTCCCCGGGCTGGGTGGAAACGGGTTCGCCACCAACTTTTATGTCGGTGGCCAGCTCCCGTCCGCCCGGCATAAAATCCAACCCATCATGTCGCAATCATAGAACTTCACTAGTGGATCAATCCATGTATATCTCCTAATCTTGGTGATAAAGGATCACAAGTACTGGTCATCATGTGTCATCTTTGTCATCATATTCCAAAGTTGGGGGAAAAACATCTAGTTGGTGTGAATTAGGTAATACTTTCAACTTTTGCAAAAGTTTAATCTTTACCCCAAGACATATTGTGAAGGTATACCTTCACATTCACTCTCAAATTAAGAAGTATTTTTAAGTGATTTTATACAATGGAAGTAGATAGAGTCATAGAGTCGTACAGCATAGAAACAGGCCCTTCGGCCCACCGCGTCCATGCCGACCATAATGCCTATCTATACTAATCCCACCTGCCTGCATTAATTCCATATCCCTCAATGCCTTGCTCATTCAAGTACTTGTCCAGATGCCTCTTAAATGTCGCTACTGTTCCTGCCTCCACCACCTCCTCAGGCAGCTCATTCCAGATACCCAATATTCTTTGTGTGAAAAATTTACCCCTTTGATCCCCTTTAAACCTCCTCCCTTTCACCTTAAATCTATTCCCTCTCGTTTTAGTCACCCCTACCATGGGAAACAGACTCTGGCTATCTACCCTATCTGTGCCTCTCATAATTTTATATACCTCTATCATGTCCCTTCTCAGCCTCCTTCGCTCCAGGGAAAACAGACCCAGCCTATCCAATCTCTCTTTATAACTCAAGCCCTCCAAACCAGGCAACATCCTTGTGAATATTTTCTTCACCCTCTCTAGCTTAATCACATCTTTCCTGTCGTGCGGCGACCAGAACTGCGCACAGTACTCCAAATGCGGCCTAACCAACGTTATGTACAACTGTAACATGACATCCCAACTCTTGTACTCAATGCCTCAGCCGATGAAGGCAAGCATGCCATACGCCTTCTTCACCACCCTGTCTACCTGTGTTGCCACTTTCAGGGAACTATGTACTTGCACCTCAAGGTCTCTCTGCTCAACAACACTCCCCAGGGCCCTGCCATTCACTGTATATGTCCTGCCCTGGTTTAGCTTCCCAAAATGCATCACTTCACACTTGTCTGCATTAAGTTCCATTTGCCACTCCCTTGCCCACTTTCCCAGTTGATCTATATCCTGTTGTAACCTTAGACAACCTTCTTCACTGTCCACTATACCAATTTTGGTGTCATCTGCAAACTTACCAATCATGCCCCTTACATTCACATCCACGTCATTCATATATATGACAAACAACAGAGGGCCCAGCACCAATCCCTGCGGCACACCACTGGTCACCGGCCTCCAATCTGAAAAAACAACCCTCCATTACCACCCTCTGCCTCCTACCACCAAGCCAATTTTGTATCCAATTTGCTAGCTCACCCTGGATCCCATGTGTTCGAAATTTCTGGACCAGCCTACCATGCGGGATCTTGTCAAAGGCCTTGCTAAAGTCCATGTAGACAACGTCCATCGCCCTGCCTTCATCAATCCTCTTGGTCACCTCCTCGAAAAACTCCATCAAATTCGTCAGACATGATTTCCCACACACAAAGCCATGCTGACTATCCCTAATCAGACCATGCCTTTCCAGATGCATATAAATCCTGTCTCTCAGAATCCCTTCCAATAACTTTCCCACCACTGATGTAAGGCTCACCTGCCTGTAGTTCCCTGATTTATCCCTGCTGACCTTCTTAAATAAAGGCACAACATTAGCTATCCTCCAGTCATCCGGTACCTCACCCATGGCTAACGAAGATACAAAAATCTCTGCCAGGGCCCCAGCAATCTCCTCCCTTGCTTCCCATAGCATCCGAGGATACACCTGGTTAGGCCCTGGGGATTTATCCACCTTAATGCGCTTCAAAACCTCCAACACCTCCTCCTTTGTAATGTTGATATGCTCCATGACATCGGTGTTCCCTCCCTTGAACTCACTAGCTTCCATGACCTTTTCCATGGTAAATACGGACGAGAAGTATTCATTTAAGACCTCGCACATTTCCCGTGGCTCCACACATAATTGCCACACTGATCCTTAAGGGGACCTACTCTCTCCCTAGCTACCCTTTTACTCTTAATATACTTATAGAATCTTTTAGGATTCTCCTTTATTTTATCTGCCAGGGAAATCTCATGGCCCCTTTTCGCCCTCCTAATTTCCTTCTTAAGTGTAGTCCTACATCCCCTATACTCCTCGAGGGACTCGCTCAATCCCAGCTGCCTATACCTGATGTATGCCTCCTTCTTTGTCCTGACCAGACCCTCAATATCCCTCGTCAACCAAGGTTCCCTAAACTTGCCAGCCTTGTCCTTCCATCTAACAGGAACATGCCGGCCCTGAATTCCTATCTCACTTTTAAAAGCCTCCCACTTGCCAGACGTCACTTTACCTGTAAACAGCCTCTCCCATTCAACTTTTGAGAGTTCCTGTCTGATGCCATCGAAATTAGCCTTCCCCCAGTTTAGGACTTCAACCTGAGGACCAGTCCTATCCTTTTCCATAACTATCTTGAAGCTAACAGAGTTATGGTCACTGGTGCCAAGGTGCTCCCCCACTGACACATCAACTACCTGCCCAGCCTCATTTCCTAAGAGGAGGTCGAGTGTAGCCCCTTCTCTAGTAGGGCCATCCATATACTGCTTCAGAAAACTATCCTGGACACACTAAACAAATTCTTCCCCATCTGATCCTTTAGCACTTAGGCAGTCCCAGTCAATATTAGGGAAGTTAAAATCACCTACTATTACAACCCTATAATTCCTACACCTATCTGTGATTTCCCTAAATAGATGCTCCTCCACTTCCCTCTGACTATTGGGGGGCCTATAGTATAATCCCATCAAAGTGATCACCCCTTTCTTATTTCTAAGTTCCACCCATATGGCCTCGCCAGACATTCCCCCTGGGATATCCTCTCTAAGTACTGCCATGAAGTCCTCCCTAATCAATAGTGCAACTCCCCCTCCTCTCTTACCTCCACCTCTGTCACGCCGGAAAGATCGGTACCCCAGAACATTGAGCTGCTAGTCCTGCCCATCCCTCAACCACGTTTCCGTAATAGCTATAATATCACATGTACCGATCCATGCTCTGAGTTCATCTGCCTTACCTGTAAGGCTTCTTGCATTAAAGTAAATGCAGTTTAGCCTATCAGACCTTCAACGCTCCGTGTCCTGCCCCTGCCCGGCCTGCCTACTGAACTTGCTTGCTTTAACCTCTACATTTGCCTCAACTATCTCATCTGAGAGACTACTACTTTGGGTCCCACCCCCCTGCAAGACGAGTTTAAACCCTCCCGAGTAGTGCTAGCAAACCTCCCCACAAGGATATTGGTCCCCCTCCAGTTTAGATGCAACCCATCCTTGTGCAGGTCACCTCTGCACCAGAAGAGATCCTAATGATCCAAGTAGCTGAAGCCCTCCCGCCTACACCAGCTCTTCAGCCACACTTTCATTTGCCTAATCCTCCTATTCCTCCCCTCACTAGAACGTGGTACAAGGAGTAATCCTGAGATTACAACCCTAGAGGTCCTGCTTTTTAACCTTCTGCCTAACTCCCTATATTCACTTTGCAGGACCTCATCTCTCTTCCTGCTGATGTCGTTAGTACCTATATGGACCATGACCTCTGGCTGCTCACCCTCCCCTTTCAGAATGTCCTGCAGCCGCTCCGAGACATCCTTGACCCTAGCACCAGGGAGGCAACTTACCATCCTGGAGTCTCGTTTGTGGACACAGAAATGCCTATCTGCACCCCTGACAATAGAATTCCCTATCACGATAGCTTTTCCAACCCTTTTCCTCCCCTGCTGTGCAGCAGAGCCCTCCGTGGTGCTACGAACTTGGCTGTTGCTGCTTTCCCCTGGGAGGTCATCACCCCCAACTTGAATACTTAAAACTGCAATGAGTAACAGAGAAAAACATCACTGAACTGTCCAAACTGATTACTGGAAGAACACACGTGAACAGGGAGAGCTGCGATAAGTACTTCCAGTTTTGGAAATGTGTCTTGATAATTAAGATGTTCACAAACATGAAGTGGGATTTCAATCACTCAAAAAAAACAATCACCATCTATAGCAAAATTGTTAATGTGACTGTGAGGAATCTTTTTCAATAGGGCCATAACTCCTGGAAAGTGAACACTAGTTTACAGTGAATGCATCTGTAGAACCTTGACGAGGATGATGATGTGTCCCCTCTGGGACGCTCCAGTCACCTTGAAAAGGAAACCTTTCCTTAACCAACAATTAGTGAAATTAGCTGCTGCATAATTCACCAAAAGATAGAACAAAAATATAAATTTTGCACACATGAATCAGGCATTTTCACAACCTGTTCTTTCTCTCCTTCCCCAACACAGAAAAGAAAGGTTGATTCACTACCTCCCTATTACTAAAGTGGAGTCTGTTAACGGCTTTACTAACCCACAGCTTTGCTAAACTTCCGATGCCAAATTGGATAACAGCGCTGAACTTGCCCTAGGCAAGGGTATATTTATGGCCAGAAGCAACATCCAGTCTGATTTTTGCCTCCTCCCCTTGGACCCTTTGGACCCAGAGGATTTTAACTTGCTGGGATCATACTACTTTGAGGAATGCATGCCCTTGGGCTGTTCAATTTCTTCTTCAGCTTTTGAAGCATTTTGCACCTTCTTTGAATGGGGAGTCCAAGACAGGTCAAGTATTCATTTTCATCATTCTTTACCTAAACAATTTCCCATTTATAATGATGATTCAGCTACAAATGGGATTTAGTGATCTTCTCATATTCTTAACTTGCAAAGCAAAATACAAGGCCCAAATAACAAGTTAAACAGCATCAGGATAAAACTTGTTTGTACTGTGATAAAAAGGGGGGAAATTGTCTGTCTTATCTATTCTAAAGGCAAAGCAGAAACAATAGCTTTTTCAGTTTCTTACTGGATGCCTAAATTTGGCTGGATAGGTAATCCAGGTGCTTTTTAAAAAAATTCTAGTGACCAATTAAGGTTGTTTCTCCCGATTTTGTTGAGGAAATTAAAACAATCCAGTGCTTAACTGCAATATTTCACAAATGTAGTCAGAAGTTTGAGTTTCAATGCCTTCTTCCAAAATGGCACTGGCAAGTTGATCACAGTACTGAGGCAATACTGTGATCTCATTGGACAGTATCCTTCTGAAGACCTGGCGATAGTAGTTGCTCCCCATAATTGGAGCACTCGGCTGTAAGAAACCATTATTTTTTAGCAATGATCATCTGGCAAAAGCCAAGAACCTCAACAGGAAGTCCAGAAAATCATCATAATTTAGGGCTCTAGTTAATCATATAAAAACTGCTAATCTAATAGCAGCAGTAGAGTTGAATTTGTTCAGTGTTGCTCCTTTAGGATGGAAGCAAAAGTACTTGGATTTTTTGAAATGCTGAAGAAAATGTAACACAAACTGACCAGTAACAGCCATAGAACATAAAGGCCTGGAGAAAAGGAGATGGACACAAACAAATTCTTCACAGAGTGTGAAGAGGAGAATTTGGTAAGTGACGGGATTTTAAGGGTTAATCTCTCAAGTCTAGTTTTTGTTTACATTTAGCAATTAACTAAAATTACTGTTTAAGAAGTTAAGTTTCTTACAGTTATAAACAGGCATATACAAGCTCTTTGAGAATAGCTGTAGTTAGTTAATTAGTAGCTAGCTTAAACTGCTTTCTGAGTACTTGCAAAGCTGACATAGCACTTTTTTTTTTTAAGAGAGTATAAATTCAGGGCTCTCTAAGTGCTGCTTGTCTGCACAGAGTGTGAAGAAGGGAGTTTGGTGAGTGAGGAACTTCGGTGAAGAGGGGAACTATAAATTAATTAAGAAAAATAAAATTAATTTAATTAACAAAATAAATACAGCAGGACAGGTAATGTGTCACTGCTGCAGTATGTGGGAGCTCCTGGATGCCTTGGCAATCACATTCGTAGTAAGTGTTTGAGTCTTGAGGAGCTTCAACTTCGAGTCGCTAAGCTGGAGGCCGAGCTGCAGACATTACGATGCATCAGGGAGGGGGAAACTTAACTGGACACTTTGCTCCAGAAGGCAGACACACCCCTTAGGATAGGGTCATCTGATTTGGTCAGTGGTCAAGGACAGGAGGGTGCAACTTCGAGTCAAGCAGGTAAAGGGATCGAGACAGTGGGAGTGGAGGAGTCTCAGGCCTTGCAATTGAGCAACAAGTTCGAGGTTCTTTCAGCTTGTGTATGGACAAGAGCGAGGGCTGTTGTGTGGATGAGCAGACTGACCATGGCACAAGAAGCCATTCAAGTGGAGGGAGCAAAACGAAGTAGGGGACAGTATAGTGAGGGGGATTGACATTGTTCTCTGCAGCAAAGAGCAAGAGTCTAGAAGACTGTGCTGCCTGCCCGGTGCCAGGGTTCGGGACATCTGCTCAGGGCTGGAGAGGAACTTACAGTGGGAGGGGGGGAGTCCAGTTGTCGTGGTCCAAGACATAGGCAGGACAAGGAATGAGGTTCTGCATAATCAGTGTGAGGAGATGGACACCAAATTAAGAAGCAGAACCTCAAAGGCAATAATCTCTGGATTATTACCTGAGCCACGTGCAAATTAGCACAGAGCAAATAAGATTAGAGAAATTAATGCGTGGCTCAAAGACTGGTGTGGTCGAAGTTGGTTCCGGTTCGTGGGGTACTGGCACCAGTAGTGGGAAAAGTGAGGGTTGTACCATTGGGATGGTCTTCCATGAACTGTGCTAGGACCAGTGTTCTCGTGAGCCGCATAACTATGGAAGTAGAAAGGGTTTTAAACTAAATAGTGGGTGCAAGGGATCAAATTTGGGAAGATGTGGTAAATCAAAGAGTAGAGATAAGGCAAGAGAGGAAGGTATTAATATGAGAAATGATAAACAGACTGTGACAGGAAGGGACCGTGAGTACAAATCTAAAACAGCAGATATGGCTAGAGGTTACAAAAATAATAAAAGGACAAAACTAAAGGCTCTGCATCTGAATGCATGTAGCACTTGAAACAAAACAGATGAACTGATAGCGCAAATAGAAATAAATAAGTATGATCGGATAGCCATTACAGAGACATAACTGCAGGCTGACAGATTGAGACCTGAATAGTGAAGGGTAGACTCCGGGCAGAATAGGGACACAGCTAAACACAGGAAAGCAAACAAGTCAAAGGGAATACAGCGGAAATAAGTTTCAAGGGAGTAAGACCAGGATGGATGGCCTCTACTTTAATGCCAGGAGTATTACAGGTAAAACGGATGAGTTAAGGGCAAGGGTTGACACGTGGAATTGTGATATAGTAGCCATCACGAAGACATGGTTGAGGGAGGAGCAGGATTGGCAGCTCAATATCCTGGGATATAAAATCTTCAGGCGAGACAGAGGAGGGGGTAAAAGAGGAGGGGGCATTGCAATATTAGTTAAGGAGTCAGTTACTGCAGTAAGGAGAGATGATATCTTGGAGGGGGCATCAAATGAAGTTTTATGGGTAGAGTTTAGAAATAAAAAAGGGACAGCCACATTGCTAGGTGTCTATTGTAGACCCCCAGATAGTCAGCAGGAAATTGAGGAGCAAATATGTGCGTAATTTGCAGAGGTGCGTAAAAATAATAATAGGGTAATTATATTAGGTGATTTCAACTTTCCCAACATTAATTGGGATAGTCATCGTGTTAAGGGCTTAGATGGAGTGGAGTTCTTAAAATGTATACAGGAGAACGTTTTAGCTCAATATGAAGAGGATCCAACAAGGGAGGGTGCAGCGCTGGACCTAATTCTGGGGAATCAAGCCAGACAGGTGGTTCATGTGTTGGTGGGGGAAATTTGGTGATAGCAACCACAACATGGCACAATTTAAGCTGGTTATGGAGAAAGAAATAGACAAGTTGCAAAAAAAGGTTTTGGATTGGGGGAGAGCAAATTTTAGTAAAATAAGGCAGGATCTGGCCAAGGTAGACTGGAAAGAGTTACTTGTCGGGAAATCTACAGAACAGCAGTGGGGGGCATTCAAAAAGGAAATGGGGAGGGTACAGGTCCAACATGTTCCCTCCAGGGTAATAGGTAGGAGCAACAAGCCCAGAGAACCATGGATGACCAGAAACATTCAGGGTACGATGAGAAGGAAAAGAGAGGCTTTTAGCAAATACAAGGAGAGCAAATCAACGGAAGCATTAGTGTACAGAAAGTGTAGGATGAAGCTTAAGAAAGCAATTAGGAGAGCAAAGAGGGAATATGAGAAAGCTCTGGCTGGTAAAAGTAGGGAAAATCCCAAGATATTCTATAAGTATATCAATGGGAAGAGGATAACCAGGGAAAGAGCAGGACCCATTAGAGATGAAGAGGGAAATCTGTGGGTGGAGCCAGAGGACATTGCTAGGGTGTTGAACGAATACTTCACATCTGTCTTCACCCAACAGAATGAGGATGCAGATATGGAACTCAGAGAGAGAGACGGTGAGGTTCTTGAGCAAATTGTCATAGGGAGTGACAAGGTGTTGGAGGTTTTGGAAGGCTTAAAAGTGGACAAATCTCCAGGTCCGGACGATTTGTATCCCAGGATGCTGTGGGACGTGAGGGTGAAGATTGCAGGGGCTCTGACCCAAATTTTTAATTCCTCTCTGGCCTCGGGGGAGGTGCCAGAGGACTGGAGAACAGCTACTGTGGTCCCACTATTTAAGAAAGGTTGTCGAGATAAGCCAGGGAGCTACAGACTAGTGAGTCTCACATCAGTGGTAGGGAAACTATTGGAGAAAATTCTGAAGGAGAGAATCTATCACCACTCGGAGAGGCAAAATTTGGTTCGGAATAGTCAGCATGGCTTTATCAGAGGGAGGTCATGCCTAACAAATTTGATTGAATTTTTTGAGCATGTGACCAGGTGTGCAGATGAGGGTAGTGCAGTTGATGTAGTTTACATGGATTTCAGCAAAGCCATTGACAAGGTCCCACATGGGAGACTTATCAAGAAAGCAAATGCACCTGGGATACAGGGTAACTTGATAAGGTGGATTCAAAATTGCCTTAGTTGCAGGAGACAAAGAGTGATGACAGACGGCTGTTTTAGTGACCGGAAGCCAGTGTCCAGTGGTGTACCACAGGGATCTGTGCTGGGTCCCCTATTGTTTGTCATTTATATAAATGACATAGATGACTATGTGGGGGGTAGGATCAGTAAGTTCGCGGATGACACAAAGCTTGGCCGGGTGGTTAACAGTGAGGTTGAGTGTCTTTGGTTACAAGAAGATATAGACGGGATGGTCAAATGGGCAGAAAAGTGGCAGATGGAATTTAACCCTGAAAAGTGTGAGGTGATACACTTTGGAAGGAGTAATGTGACACGGAAGTATTCAATGAATGGCCTGACACTGGGAAGTTCCGAAAAACAAAGGGGCCTTGGCATGTTTGCCCATAGATCTCTGAAGGCAGAAGGGCAGGTTAATAGGGTGGTGAAAAGGGCATATGGGACACTTGCCTTTATCAATCGAGGCATAGATTACAAAAGCAGGGAGGTCATGTTGGAGTTGTACAGAACTTTGGTAAGGCCACAGCTGGAGTACTATGTGCAACTCTGGTCGCCACATTATAGGAAGGATGTGATTGCACTGGAGGGAATGCAGAGGCGATTCACCAGGATGTTGCCTGGGATGGAACGTTTAAGCTATGAAGAGAGGTTGGATAGGCTTGGGTTGTTTTCGCTGGAGCAGAGAAGACTGAGGGGTGACCTGATCGAGGTGTACAAGATTATGAGAGGCATGGACAGGGTGGATAGGGAGCAGCTGTTCCCCTTAGTTGAAGGGTCAGTTACGAGGGGATACAAGTTTAAGGTGAGGGGCAAGAGGTTTAAGGGGAATTTGAGGAAGAACTTTTTTACCCAGAGGGTGGTGACGGTCTGGAATGCACCGCCTGGGAGGGTGGTAGAGGCGGGTTGCCTCACATCCTTTAAAACGTACCTGGATGAGCACTTGGCACGTCATAACATTCAAGGCTATGGGCCAAGTGCTGGCAAATGGGATTAGGTAGACAGGTCAGGTGTCTTTAATGCATCGGTGCAGACTCGATGGGCCGAAGGGCCTCTTCTGCACTGTATTATTCTGTGATTCTGGTACATGAAATTTAGGAAGGACAGGAAGCTAGGAAAAGGTAGAGGAATGGCCCTGTTAATTAATGATGGTATTAACACAATAGAGAGGGATGACCTCAGTTCAGAAAACCAGGATGCAGAAGCGGTTTGGGTAGGGATAAAAAAATGATAAAGGCAAGAAGTCACTTGTGGGAGTGGTGTACAGGACCCCCAACAGAAACTACACGGTAGGATAAAGTATAAAGGAAGAAATAATAAGAGCTTTTCAGAAAGGTACAGTGATAATCATGGGAATTGTAATCTACATATAGACTGGAAAAATCAGATATACAAAGGTAGCCTTGATGAGGAGTTCATAGAATGTTTTCGGGATAATTTCTTAGAACAGCATATTCTGGAGCCAACAAGAGAGCAGGCTATACTAGATCTGGTATTGTGGAACAAAATGGGATTAACTGATGACCTCATAGGGAAGGTGCCCTTAGGCAGCAGCGATCATAATATGCTTGAATTTTACATTCGGTTTGAGGGAGAGAAGAGTGGGACTATGACCAGTATTTTAAACTTAAGGGCAATTATAAGGGCATGAAAGCAGAGCTAGCTAATGTGAACTGGCAAATTTGGTTAAGAGATAGGTCAATGGAGATGCAGTGGCAGACATTTAAGGGGAAATTTCAGAATACACAGAATAGATATATTCCAACGAGAAAGAAAAATTCCAAGGGCAGTACCCACAATCCGTGGTTAAGTAAAAAAGTTAAAGATAGTATCAAACTTAAAGAAAAAGCTTATAAATGTACAAAGATGGGTAGCAGGTCAGAAGATTGAACAGAATATTAAAAAAGAGCAAAGAATGACTAAAAGATTAATAAGGAGGGAAAAATTAAGAGTACGAGAGAAAGCTAGCTAGAAATATAAAAAAGATAGTAAGAGTTTCTATGGTCATGATCCTGTCTTTTTTTTATCTCTCCAGGAAATATGTGATGTGTCTTTAAGACAGCAAAGGATCAGGACTGCTTTAAGGACCAGCAAGCCTCAGGAGTTAGAGAAAGTGCATTTTGGTTGCCGTTAGATACAAGCATACAGAGAGGGAACCAACCAGCTTCAAAGAATGCATCCTGGTTACCCGGCAACAGCCATTCAGGGACCAAGGACCGGATATAAAATGTTGCAATTATCTTTTGAACTGGCTTTTTAGCTGAAAACAGACTGTTCTAGCCAGAGACTCAGACAGACAGCTGTGTGTTAACACCTGAAAGAAGAGCTCTCAGCCCATTTCAACTGAAGGAAGAGAATTTAGTCTGTTTGTTTATCATCTGTCAAAATTCTGAAAAAAGGCAAGCTAAAACAGGGATCAGTGATAATTTAAACTGAAGGAAGGGAAGTTAGACTGTGACTAACATTTTTCTCTCAAAAATTCTAAAGCCAAATTGATTCATTTAAAAAGTGTTTGCAAGTCATTAATTGTTGAAATTCATCGCTGGAGAAGGAAAGCATCACTTACTGCTGGAATTAGACTAGGGACTGTTTTACTGTTGAAGAACCTTTTTTCTCCCCATCGGATGGCTGTGAGGACTTCAAGCAACCTTAGACTTTTTCACCTTCGGCAGGAGCGTAAATTTGCAAGGACTCCAATTTTTTCTATTCTAATGTTGTTTATATCTTCGTAGTGTTTAAAAATTTAGTTTTTCTAATTAAACAGTTAATTTGTTGATTTAAAGACACCTGGTTTGGTTAGCCTCATTCGGGGGTTAATAGATGGTACAATTTGGCTGGGTCTTTCTTTAATTTGGAAAGTTTAAAATGATATGTTAGGCGATCTGTGGAGGGATGGGATTGAATTAACAGGGTGTTTCTCCCACCACGATCAGAATCACATATTTTGATTGGGGGCTTTGACTGGAGCGGTCGGTCGTAACATTATAGATATTTAAAAAAGAATTAACAAAGTGAGTGCTGGTCCAAAAGAAAGAGAGTCTAGGGAAATAAAAGCAGAAAATAAGGAGATGGCAGATGAATTGAACAGGAATTTTGCATCGGTCTTCAATATAGCGGATACAAGTAACATCCCAGAAATAGCTGTACATTAGAAAATGGAAGGGAGGGAGGAACTCAAGAAAATTACAATCACCAGGGAAGTGGTACTGAGCAAATTGTTGGAGCTGCGGGCTGACAAGTCCCTGGGTCCTGATGGACTTCATCCTAGGGTCTTAAAAGAAGTGGCTGGTGAGATAGTTGATGCATTGGTTTCCATTTTCCAAAATTCTCTAGATTCGGGGAGGCTCCATTAGATTGGAAAGTAGCGAATGTATCTCCTTTATTCAAAAAGGGAGGGAGACAGAAAGCAGGAAACTACAGGCCAGTTAGCTTAACATCTGTCATAGGGAAAATGTTAGAAGCAGTTATTAAAAATGTTATAGCAAGGCACTTCGAAAATTTCAAGGCAATCAGGCAGAGTCAACATGGTTTTGTAAAAGGGAAATCATGTCAATTTATTAAAGTTCTTTGAAGAAGTAACGTGTTGTGGATAAAGTGGAACAGTGGATGTACTTTACTTAGATTTCCAGAAGGTATTTGATAAGGTGCCACATCAAAGGTTATTGCGGAAAATAAAAGCTGAACTCAAGAAGTGAGGTGTGAGTGACTGCCCTTGACATCAAGGCAGCATTTGACCGAGTATGGCATCAAGGAGCCCTAGCAAAACTGGAGTCAATGGGAATCGGGGGTAAACTCTCTGCTGGTTGGAGTCATACCTAGCGCAAAGGAAGATGGTTGTGGTTGTTGGAGGTCAATCATAAGCTCCAGGACATCACTGCAGGAGTTCCTCAGGGTAGTGTCCTGGGCCCAACCATCTTCAGCTGCTTCATCGATGACCTTCCTTCAATCATAAGGTCAGAAGTGGGGATGTTCGCTGATGATTGCACAATGTTCAGCACCATCCGCGACTCCTCAAATACTGAAGCAGTCTGTGTAGAAATGCAGCAAGACCTGGACAATATCCAGGCTTGGGCTGATAAGTGGCAAGTAACATTTGCGCCACACAAGTGCCAGGCAATGACCATATCCAACAAGAGAGAATCTAACCATCTCCTCTTGACATTCAATGGCATTACCATCGCTGAAACCCCCACTATCAACATCCTAGGGGCGACCATTGACCAGAAACTGAACTGGAGTAGTCATATAAATACCGTGGCTACAAGAGCAGGTCAGAGGCTAGGAATCCTGAGGCGAGTAACTCACCTCCTGACTCCCCAAAGCCTGTCCACCATCTACAAGGCACAAGTCAGGAGTGTGATGGAATACTCTCCACTTGCCTGGATGGGTGCAGCTTCAACAACACTCAAGAAGCTCGACAACATCCAGAACAAAGCAGTCCGCTTGATTGGCTCACCATCCACAAACATTTGCTCCCTCCACCACTGACGCACAGTGGCAGCAGTGTGTACCATCTACAAGATGCACTGCAGCAATGCACCAAGGCTCCTTCGACAGCACCTTCCAAACCCACGACCTCTATCACCTCGAAGGACAAGAGCAGCAGATGCATGGGAATATCACCATCTGCAAGTTCCCGAAGTCACACACCATCCTGACTTGAAATTATATTGCCGTTCCTTTACTGTTGCTGGGTCAAAATCCTGGAACTCCCTTCCTAACAGCACTGTGGGTGTACCTACCTCACATGGACTGCAGCGTTTCAAGAAGGCAGCTCACCACCACCTTCTCAAGGGCAATTAGGGATGGGCAATAAAGGCGGGCATAGCCAGTGACGCCCACATCCCATGAATTTTTAAAAAGGCAGAATGGGTCATTTTCTGGTTGGCAAGATGCAACATGTGGTGTGCCATAGTGTTCAGTGCTGGAGCCTCAACTTTCTACAATTTATATGAATGACTTGGATGAAGGGACCGAAGATATGGTTGCTAAATTTGCTGATGACATAAAGATTGGTAGGAAAGTAAGTTGTGAAGAGGACATAAGGAGACTACAAAGGGATATAGAAAGGTTAAGTGAGTGGGCAAAGATCTAGCAAACCGAGTATAATTTGGGAAAATGTGAAATTGTCCATTTTGGCAGGAAGAATAGAAAAGCATATTATGTAAATGGTGAGAGACTGCAGAGCTCTGAGATGCAGAGGGATCTATGTGTCCTAGTGCATGAATCACAAAAGGTTAGTCAGCAGTAACAGCAAGTAATTAGGAAAGCTATTAGAATGTTATTGTTTATTGTGAGGGGAACTGAATACAAATGTAGGCAGGTTATGCTTCAGTTATACAGGGCATTGGTGAGACAACATCTGGAGTACTGTGTACAGTATTGGTCTCCTTATTTAGGAAGGATGCGTTGGAAGCAGTTCAGAGGTTTCCTAAACTAACACCTGGAATGGGCAGGTTGTCTTATGAGGAACGGTTGGACAGGCTAGGCTTGTATCCGCTGGAGTTTAGAAGAGTAAGAGGCAACTTGATTGAAACATATAAGACCCAGAGGGGTCTTGACAGGGTGGATGTAGAAAGGATGTTTCCTCTTGTGGGAGAATCTAGAACTAGGGGGTCACTGTTTAAAAATAAGGGGTCACCCTCTGAAAACAGAGATGAGGAGAAATTTTTTTCTCAGAGGGTCGTGAGTCTTTGGAACTTTCTTCCTCAAAAGGCGATAGAAGCAGAGTCTTTGAATATTTTTAAGGCAGAGGTAGATAGATTCTTGATAAACAAGGGGGTGAAAGGTTATTGGGGATAGGCGGGAATGTGGAGTTGAGGTTACAATCAGATTGGCCATGATCTTATTGAATAACGGAGCAGGTTCGCGGGGCCTACTCCTGCTCCTAATTTGTATGTTCGCAAAATGGTTCAGAAAATAAAATCAGTAAAATGGTAAGACCACTTAAAGAAATGGTTTGCAATTTTCCTACATGTGGTGCATACAGACAAAATTCCTATTGCTCCCCAATTTGGCCCCCATCTCTGCAGTGTTGTTAAGAAGGCTTGCTTTCTTCTCCCTACATATGGAAGCTCCAAACTAAAAATCTTCAACTTACAACCAGTACTAGTGAACAATTGTGTGAGAGGGCTGCATTTCCCACCTCATTTTATTGACTGCTACAAAGAGACTTGCTTATCTCCCAGTTTTCAGATCTTCACCCAAAATGTTCATTTAAAAAAAAAATCTAATTTCAGATTTTGATGGACTTGCTACCACAACACATATTTCACTATTCTAGAAATAAAGATGACAGATCAATAGCAGTAAAGTAAAAAAAAAGCAAGATTATTCTGGTGTATCTTCTGGCATCTCAATATTAAAAGCACAAGACTAATTTTATTCAGTGTTTAGTTTATAGATGCATATATATGTTGTATATAATTATAAAATATTCCCTTTGATGAATTAAGCATTAGACATTTGAGTTGTTCACAACACTTTTTGTTCTGTTTCCCTGTCCTGTTTAATAATAATGTGTCTAAGTAGTGAATAAGCAGCTGTGAAGTTATTCATCTAATCACATAAAAATACATCTGATCAGCTTTAAAGTTGATCTGTTGAAACTGGGGTTGCAAGATAAAATCCTTATTCAACACCAAAACAAATGCTAACCTAAAACATACTTCCAGTCAAGTATTGTGATTTGCTTGGATATATTCTTGAGGTGCATTCAGGAGAACTTTTTTGGCCAGTATATAGCAAGTCCAACAAGAGGGTGTAGTTTTAGACTTTGTTTTAGGAAATTAAGCTGGGCAGGTGGAAGGAGTGGCAGGTGGAAGAATTGACCGTGGGAGAGCATTTGGGTGGCAGTGATCATAATTCAGTCAGTATTAACATAATTACGGAAAAGGAGAATAGAACAGGAGTTAGATTTCTCAATTGGGGCAAGGCAAATTTTACTAAACTGAGGAGTGATTTACTGAAAGCGGACTGGAAACAGCTACTTGAAGGTAAATCAGTGTCGGAGCAGTGGGCGGCATTCTAAGGGGAGATTCAAGGTGTTCAGAGTAAACATGCTCCCACAAAGAAAAAGGGTGGGACTGCCAAATCTAGAACCCTATGGATGTCAAGGAGCGTACAGGGTAAGATAAGGCAGAAAAGGAAAGCTTATGTCTGATACTGAGAAATCAATACTACAGAAAGCTGAGAGGAGTATAGAAATCAAAAAGGAAATTAAGAAAGCTGAGATGGGGCTTGAAAGAATATTGGCAAGCAAAATCAAGGTGAACCCAAAGATGTTTTATCAATACATTAGGAGTAAGAGGATAACTAAGGAAAGAGTAGGGCCCATAAAAGACCAAAAAGGTAACCTGCGTGTCGGGACAGATGATGTTGGTATGGTTGTTAATGAATACTTTGTGTCTGTTTTTACAAAAGAAGGGGACTTTACAGATCTTGTAGTAGGCCGTTCAGCCCTTCGAGCCCACTCCACCATTCAATGAGATCATGGCTGATCCACTTCAAGACCATTTTCCTGCACTATCCCTGTATCCCTTGATGTTTTTAATATGAAGAAAGTTATTGATCTCAGTCTGGAACATACTCAACAAGGAAAGTTACAGACATCAGGAAGACATAGACTGGTGAAATGGGCAGAAATTTGGCAAATGAAATTTAATGCAGAGAAGTGTGAAGGGATTCATTTGATTATGAGGAGAGGCAATATAAACTAAATGTTACAATTGTAAAGGGAGTGCAGGAACAGAGAGACCTGGGCGTCTACCTAAACAAGTCTTTGAAGGTGGCAGAACAACATGTGAAAGCTGCACAGAGTCACATGGGATTTTTGGCTTTATAAATATAGAAGCATAGAATATAAAAGCGAGGAAGTTATAGTAAACCTTTATAAAACTCTGGTCAGACCCCAGCTGGAGTATTGTGGGCAATTCTGAGCACCACATTCTAGGCAGGATGTCAAGACCTTGGAAAGGGTCCAGAGGAGATTTACTAGAACGGTACCAGGGATGAAAGACTTCAGTTACATGGCCAGACTAGAGAAGTTGTGTTCTTCTCCTTACAGCAGAGAAGGTTAAGGGCAGATTTGATCGAAGTATTCAAAATCATGAAGGGTTTTGATAAAGTAAGGAGAAATTGTTTCCAGTGGCAAAAGGGTCAGTAACCAAAGGACACAGATTTAAGGCAATTGGCAAAAGAACCAGAGGTGATGTGAGGAAAAAATTTATACACAGAGCATTGTTGTGATCTGAAATGCACTGCCTGAAACGGTGGTGTAAACAGATTCAATAACAACTTTACAAAGGAACGTGGATAAACACTTGATGGAAAACAAATTCTAAAGTTACGGGCAAAGAGCAGGTGAATGAGACTAATTGTATAGCTCTTCAAAGAGCCAGTACAGACATGATGAGCTGAATGGCCTCCTTCTGTGCGATATTGCTCTATGGTTTTATGATTTGAGTCATCTAGGGAGCTTTGAGTTTGGATGTCCTTCTTTTCACACTGTGGGATTCTGGCTAATCTGCAGTAGAACTATGTCCTCTTTGAAGGCCTTTCATTGCCTCATTTGCTGTTTTATTTGCCAATCTTTAATTCTAATCCACCTGTGCCGTATCCCTTTTAACTCTCTGAAATTAGCCCTACTCCACTTTAGTATTTTCACATTTGCTTGTTCCTTGTCCTTTTCCACAACTAATTTAAACCTAATTTTACTGTGATTACTGTATCCCAAATGGTCCCTAACTGAAACATGCTCCAGTTGCCTCACTTCATTCTCCAGAACCAGATCTAGTTTTTCTTGCTTCATCACTGGGCTGGAAACATGCTGATCAAGAAACTTCTCTTGTACACTTTTCAGGAATTCCTCCCCCCACCTTGCCCTTAACACCATAATTGCCACAGTCTATATTAGAATAATTGAAATCCCCTATTATCACTACTCTATTGTTCTTGCAAAATGCCAAGGATATCATCATGTGAGGAGAAAATAGTGAACTTCTCAGAAACAGAAATAGTAATGTAATTTAAAAACATAATACTTTAGTTTCTGAAAAACAAACATGCGTGCAATTTTCTTTGTCTATAGAAGGCTGAAGTGTTTGCAAACATCTTCAAAGTGGATGACTCCACTTGGCGTCCGCCCAGGCTCTGCCAGCACTTCTTGGCTCCAGACCTTATCACAGTTTTGATGGAGGCATGGAAGCAAGGGGAGAAGTGACAGTAACTGCCCTAGTCATTAAGGCAGGATTTAAATGAGTGTGGCGCCGAGGATTGCAAAACAGAGGGCAATGAGGAGTAAGAAAAAAATCCTTCTGTGGCTAGTGTGATGCTAGACATGAAGGAAGATGGTCATGGCTATCAGAGGACCATCACTGCAGAAGTTCTCAGGACAACAACCTTTTTTAAAAATTCATTCATGGGATGTGGGCATCACTGGCTATGCCAGCATTTATTGCCTATCCCTAATTGCCCTTGAGGAGGTGGTGGTGGTGAGCTGCCTTCTTGAACCGCTGCAGTCCATGTGAGGTAGGTACATCCACAGTGCAGTTAGGAAGGGAGTTCCAGGATTTTTACCCTGTGACAATGAAGGAACGGTGATATAGTTCCAAGTCAGGATGGTGTGCGACTTGGACGGGAACTTGCAGCTGGTGGTATTCCTATGCATCTGCTGCTCTTGTCCTTTGAGGTGGTAGAGGTCGCGGTTTGGAAGGTCCTTGGTGCGTTGCTGCAGTGCATCTTGTAGAAGGAACACACTGCTGCCACTGTGCGTCGGTGATGGAGGGAGTGAATGTTTGTGGATGGTGTGCCAATCAAGCGGGCTGCTTTGATTTGGATGGTGTTGAGCTTCTTGAGAGTTGTTGGAGCTGCAACCATCCAGGCAAGTGGAGAGTATTCCATCACACTACTGACTTGTGCCTTGTAGATGGTGGACAGGCTTTGGGGAGTCAGGAGGTGAGTTACTCGCCTCAGGATTCCTAGCCTCTGACCTGCTCTTGTAGCCACAGTATTTATATGACTACTCCAGTTCAGTTTCTGGTCATTCTGGTCAATGGTAGCCCCTAGGATGTTGATAGTGGGGGATTCAGCGATAGTAATGCCATTGAATGTCAAGGGGAGATGGTTAGATTCTCTCTTGTTGGAGATGGTCATTGCTTGGCACTTTTGTGGTGCAAATGTTACTTGCCACTCGTCAGTCCCAGCCTGGATATTGTCCAGGTCTTGCTGCATTTCTACACGGACTGCTTCAGTATTTGACGAGTCACAAATGGTGCTGAACATTGTGCAATCATCAGTGAACATCCCCACTTTTGATCTTATGATTGAAGGAAGGTCATTGATGAAGCAGCTGAAGATGGTTGGGCCTGAGACATTACCCTGAGGAACTCCTGCAGTGATGTCCTGGAGCTCAGATGATTGACCTCCAACAACCACAGCCATCTTCCTTTGCTCTAGGTATGACTCCAACCAGCAGAGAGTTTTCCCCCTGACTCCCAGTTTTGCTAGGGCTCCTTGATGCCATACTCAGTCAAATGCTGCCTTGATGTCAAGGGCAGTCACTCTCACCTCATCTTGGCCCAACTAGCTTTATCAATGACTTTCCATCCATTGTAAAATCAAAAGTGGGGCTCTTCACTGTTGATTTTCAAGTGTCCAGTTTAAAGCAGCCCATGACAGTCTCCAGCAAACCCTAAAGAATATCCAAACTTGGGCTGATAAGTGCCAGACAATGACAATCTCCAACAAGAAACAAAACAACCACCTCCCTCAACTTTCAATGGCTTCACCACTGAATCCTTCACCATCTGTATCCTGTGGTAGTTGGTCAGCGTTGTGTTATGATTCCCCATATTGACCACAAACAAATGAAAAGAATCAAATCCACCAATTGACCCCAATTTAGGATACCAAACCAATTGGACAAGATTTCACTTCTGTAAATTTTACTTTAACACTTGAACCAAAACCAACATAAATTAAACATGAAGCAACAGACAGTCACAATCAAGATATATATTACAAATTACATCTTAACTATCAAATACAACAGAGATAGGGATCTCAGTTTCACTGGGCAGTCCACCCAGCATATATGACCAAATTTCAGTCACACAGTTCTTCAGAACTCTTAAGTTCCTCAGGTAGCTTTTCAGGTCATTTCTCTAAGTATTTAGCCGCTGTTCTCCTTCTGACAGCAGTTCCCTCTCAATCTGAACTCCACGAGTGCAGTCTTCACAGTAAGACCCACTTCTCCAGAACCTCCTCAGCTCTGTTCATGACAGTCTTGATGGCATGGATTTAGCAGTCTTCCCTTTATCAGAGTCCTTCAGTGACAACCTGTGCACTGTATGGTCAGGTGTGGTTAGTCGGTTACTTTAAGTAACAGAAACAGCTCCTGGATTCAGTCTTCACTTTCTTCTGCTTGCCAACACTCCATCATCTGCCTGATCTGGGGAGGACTCTGTCTCCTTTTATCTGGTTCTAACCAGTGTCAGTTTCCCCAGAAACCTGAAGTTATTTTTCCAGCTTGTGTTTCGGTTCGAGTTTTTGTTTCAGTAAGGGTCTTTCAAAGAAAATGTAATGTGCAACCATGGATTCCATCACAATTGAGCAGCTGCTTAACTGGACCAGCCAAATCAAAAGCATGGCTACAACAGCAGGGCAAAGACAGGGACCGTGTGATGAGTGACAGAACAGCCTATTTCATCAGTGCCCCTGCTACTGGAGTAATCCACTACCAGAATCTACAGGATGTAGTGCAGCAATTCACCAAGTTTGCTTCCTCAGCCCTGCAAACTCCACCAAGGACAATGGCATAACAATCAGGGAAACACCAAAACCTCCAAGTTCCCCTTCAAGTCAAAAACTATCCAAACTTGGACATATATTAATATTCCTGCATTGGGACAAAATCATGGAACTCCCTATCGAACACAAGGAGATGCCCACCACATCACCCCCAGCCCCACCTTCCAAAAGCAACTACGGATGGGCAATAAATGAGGCCTCACCATTGTTGCCCAAATCCCAAGAAAAAAAAGTAATGCCATGCTAACTGTGCAAGTATACAAGACTTTACTGTATGTATCAAACATGATGTAATCTCCTTGCTGACTTCCCAAACTCCATAAGCTACAGTTTGTCCAAATCTCTGTCTCATGTATGGAAAGGAAAGTTGGCTAGGCTGTGGAACAGGCAACTGACCTGATACTGCCAATTATATGTCCACCAACAAAAGTTGAATGCTACCCTCACCATTTTGAAGGGGGAGGAGCGAAAATTGCAGAAGAGAAAAATATAATTTAAAACAGTTTGACTACAAATTCTCTGTTCGTACATCATTCTTGTATGTTCCACGATGATGCTATTCAGATGTACCAGAGCTCAACCGTTCACCAGAAGCCCTGAACACAGCTATTATCACAGATAGCCATCTCAGTTGAGCAGAGACAGCTAGATAATGTCATTTGCAACACAATCCCCTAAAGGTTTAAAAAATAATTAAAATTATTAATTCCAACCAAAATTGTTAGCTCAGCATCTGCCTCTAGCTCCACCTTCTCCCCGAGAAGAGACTCAGACCCCATCCTATGCGTTCTGCATATTCATTGATTCTGATGTTGCTAAGCTTTCCAACGATCCATCTTGTATGAAGTGCTAGATAGTTAAAATTTCCTTCAGCTCAACATCGACAAAACTTAAGTCATCTTTTTCAACTCCTGCCAGCACCTACTTCATCAATCTCCTTGGCTGCGATCCCAGACTGAATTAGGCACTAACTGACCTCAATGTTCTTCTCAACTCGGAGCCAGACCCTTTTCCTACACCCATTCTGCTGCCAAGACTGCTTTCTTCCAATTCTTGAACATCATCTTTGTTCAATCTCTCAAATTCCACCCTTCACAAAACTTCAGATAATCTATAACTGTACAATGCCCACTTCTGTGCAAAGTCAGCTATCATTCGAGTCATTGCCAAACTCCACTGTCATTCAGTGCAGCAAGGAATTGACTGCAAGATCTGTACCTTAATTTTCAAATCCCTCTAAAGCCTGGCTTCACCCTGGCTCCACCCTACTTGACTTGACCTATATGTCTGCCCACATCCTTTGCTCCTGACTCTGGCTTACTGTTCATTTCCCATTACCTCTGCTCTGCCAATGGTGCCCATCTTTTAGTGACTACACCTTCACCCTTTGGCATACTCTCCCAAAAGTTTGCTCCCTTCTCCTTGCCTTCAACAGTATCACTTCAATAGTTCAGTTCCCATCTCCAAATTCTTCAGTTTGCCGCTTATTGTCCAACGTTACACAATGTGACGCACTTTGATATACTTTTTATAATGAGAACCGCTACAAAAATAAAAGTTGTTGAAGTACATATTCTAAAATGTTCATCACAATTATTTGAATGGATTTTTATTTTATAACAAATCCTTTCAATACAAAAGCACAATACTGTGAATGCTGTAAACCTGAATTACCTCCTCCCCATCTAAGGCCCCAAATACTCCTTCCAGGTGAAACAGTGATTTATGTGTAATTCTTTCAATTTAGTAAATTGTATTCGCTGCTCACAATGCGGTCTCCTCTACAGTGGGGAGACCAAACACAGATTGGGTGGTCCCTTTGCAGAACACTTCCGCTCAGTTCGCAAGACTGATTCCGAGCTTCTGGTCACCTATCATTTTAAATTGCAACCTTGCTCCCACACTGACCTCTTTGTCCTCAGCTTCCTGCAGCATTCAAATGAATCTTAACGTAAGCTCGAGGAACAGCACCTCATCTTTCGAACAGGCACTTTACAGACTTCTAGACTCAATACTGATTCAACAATTTCAGACTGTAACCTCTGTCCCCATTTTGTTTCCTTTTTCTTCGCAGGTTTTAGTTTTACTGTCTTGTTTTTCTATTGTTTTGGCTTTTGGATGGCAGCTGTTCATCATTCTGCTATTCACACCTCCTCTCGACTCATCTTTTGTTTCTTTACTTGTCCTATTGCCACTCCCTTTGGCCTTCCACCACCAATCCGAAAGTCATTTAATTTCTCCTGTCTTCCACCCTATCGCAGATCTTGCGTATTGTTCTTTTTCCAATCCTCCTCCCACTTTTCACTTGCTAAAAACCGACTACATCTTTAACTTTTCACAGGTCTGATGAAAGGTCATTGATCTGAAACGTTAACTGTTTCTCTTTTGACAGAAGCTGCCTCACCTGCTGAGTATTTCCAGCAGTTTCTGTTCTTAAATCCTTTCAATATCTGTCCACCTTTATTCCTAGTTAGGTATTGGGTGTGTTTTTCATTTAATTTCCTCAATCTAAACTCACAAAAACTATTCAATCTCACTAGGACTCAAGTGTTCCTGCAGCAGACTTACTTTGTCGGATTATGATCTTCCTGCTCTTATTACCTGTTACTCAGTGACTGCACTCAGTAAAGTAATAACGCTCTCATTAAGATTACAGTCGCTGATCAGCAAGGGCCTGAGGCAAGGACAGGAATATTATGCTTCAGTACCCTACCCTGAAGAGGACAGCCCCAATCTGAAGGCTTTCCTCTGTATGATGATACTTCTTTTCTCAAACTGTTACAAAAAAGAAATGGGGATATTGAAATTATACCATGTGAATATTAGCGCATGAAGGCTTAATTTTTTTCTATGCAGTTCTTTTGTCCACTATTTTATGTGGGTGTTACTCTTCAAAATTAAGTGACCCTCATTAAAATAATGGACAAGGCAATTGCATGTTTGTGCTTTAACCATTTATACACTAATTCACACAGTGTAATTTTAAGATCTGGCAGCATTTTGCACATAAATACTGCAATTGAAAGGATATGAGAGGGGCCAAGTAAAATCCTACAGAGAAAGTTTATTATAAATACAGAAAGTGCTGGAAATACTCAGCAGATCTGGCAGCATCTGTGGGGAGAGAAACCGCATTAACGTTTCAGATCTGTGACCTTTCCCCTTGTTTATCTTCTATAATTCCAGGATGTTTACACACTTTGTTAATTTATTTAGAATAACGACCAGCACAGCAGCCAGTGTTTCAAGTTTATTAGTGTGAAGGATTATTGCCTCAATTACTTTCCTTGAGAACATTATAGTTTTTAAATTTGGGAAGAGGTCAGGAAGGGCATTAAAAAAACATTTCTGAACCTCTATTTACCAAATGAACACATATATTTTGGCTGATCTTTATTAGTGCAATAAATACAACTAATTGGAAATAAATAAGTAACAGTGGCAAAATTAAAGATAAAACCATTCCTTTGCAAATAAAATCTATTTTTAATAAGGTATAGTTATTTCTATCAGATATATTTTACTGCCTATTATACCTTTACTCTATCCATTGTTTCTCTATTTCATTTAATTTGTCCATCATATTTCTACTGATAATATTGTTTCCAAAGATAGTTCTTTTATCTTCATTTCTAATTTTCCTCTCCAGCTCACATATCTATGCTTTGTTTTTAATTCTCTTGTGCAGTGTGCAACTTCTGGTTATACCTTACTTTCCAGCTCAGAGATTAATGTAACTCCAGCTTCTGCAGTTTCTCCCTCAAAAGACACAGCTGGGAAAAAAATGCAGGCATGAAACCACTACACATTTGCAACAGCCAAATGCCCTGTCCATCATCCATCATCATGTAATAAAAATGGTAGTCATTGGTTACAAGGTTGCTATGATGCAAATACTGGAGCCAATTAGAGTCTAAAATCTCTTTACATGGCAACACTGAATAAAGATATGGTACAGCAACAGACCTATAAAAAACACAGATGCTTTTATAAGATGTGCACGCTTCTATTAATTAATGAATGTCTTATAGATTGAGGCAAAAACAATTAGTGTGTTATGTTTAGAAGTATATTAACAATATCATATGTTGATTTTCGGGTTAATGCCAACATATTTTAAATTAAAAGCACTTTTCTCATCTGATTACTAGCACAGGAGCGACAGGCCAAATACACCACAGTAAACAGATGGTGCAAAATACATGAGGAATTTATTTCCAACTGTAAGTTCGACAGAGACATTTTTTTCTACATACTACAGACTGCATCAGCTGTTATTTGTGAAGCCAGTATTCCACACAGATCAACAGTCCCTTACTGTGCTCATTTTCTCTCTCAAAGGAATCATATGGTTCTTAGTAAAAGTATTTTTTCCCTAGATGCAGCAACTTGAACTAAAATATTTATTCAAAATATTTGTGCAATGGAACTTGGTAATATATTTACAGAATTTCAGAGCATTCTACATATCATGTCTTTCAGTATTATTTCTCTCCCACTGTCACCTTTCTCTAAAATTGGAATTTTCCTCCAATAAATTACCATTCTTCTCTGATCAGATAATAGCACCTTCAGGCCTAATTTTTCCTGTGGATGTTATTTTCACAGCAATACCTTGTTTATTTTAAGTGGGCTACTGCCAGTGTTAAAATAATGCCAACTGGCAAGTTTAGGCTTCATTGTCATTTACGCAAAATGGCAACGTTTCACATCACATTTTCATGCCTAAAAACCCCTCAATACTTACATAGCACACTAATGGCATTTACATAAGTGGTCACTGTCTGCTTAATGGAGAATGCTATAAATTCTCCCTAAAACTACAATATAATTTACTGTGACAGACCTGGCTCATGGTGATGCTGCTGCAAAATATGATTCATCTTGAATTTTTTCTTTGTGGAAAATTAGGCCAAATTAAAGTGACATCCTGTTATTGTTACTTTTTCAGCAACAAACTGAGCTACAATACCAGGCATGCACTGTATACTTGTTTCAGCATTAAGTAACAGTATATGCAAATTAAAAAGAGAAGTGAAAAAACTGCAATTTATCACTGGGAAACTAAAACAGCACTACGACCATGTGGTGTGATGTGGGTGGTTCCTATTGTTCAACTCCCCACCTGACCACATCAAGTGTATTCGTCTTAAGAGTTTTAGCCCTTTAGTGTTTTATTTTTCAAATAAACAGAAAGAGACAGGTTTCTTATAGGTTTTAAAAACAGAAAGTCAATTGATTGGTATGACTTATCCCAAAATCGTTGCAACCTCATTTACTCACGCACACACACACACACAAGAAATAGATAAAGAAGGGAAAGAGATAGGTGGGTTTTTGTGGGGGAGAAGGGTTACCATAAACCTGTGAATTCTCTTGAGACTCGAGTTCTATATAGTTTCAGGCCTGAGATGATTGTAGATTTCTCTCTTGATTGAAGATTCTGTTGAAGATGGTGGGTCACTTTCAGCTTTCTCTGCTGTATGATGTAGATGTTGGATTTTTTCAGCAGGACATATGCCTTCTGGCTTGCTGGAATGCCAGCTGTTACAAGTAACTTCACCTTCTGGGTCAGTCTCTCTCTCTCTGGCAGTCTTGTGTTTTAAGCTAAAACTGGGTCACCTCTTACCTCCAGTGAGGAGACACTCTGGTTTCTTTTCCCATGGTGATTGCACATTGGCCCAGGAATTGGCTACTTCATGCCTCCTTTGTTTTAGAAGATGACATTCAATTCTGAATTTTTTTTTAGGATAGTCGCAAGATGGGTTTCATTAACACCTTTTGGTTTTGAAGGTTTGTCCTTTGTCTTTATCAGACTGTTTGGATACACAAAAGGCTTATCCCTTTTTTATTTGATGGCATTTTGGGCCATTGTTCACTTTTTAAAATAAAGGTTCATTTTTGAAAGACAAAGTTCATTGTTTCATAAGAGTTAGTCCATGAATGTTGTATTATTGCACTTTCGATGTGCGTGACAACAGTTAACCTTATTCATCGATATACACCAGGGATCAAAAATGTTAGTGTAACAAATGCTGTGACTGCCACTTTCAGAGTTAATGGTACATTTTCAACATTCCTTACTAAATGAAGTCATCTGATTTAAAACAGGCTTTTCCAGTCTACAGAGAAAGATAAGTGCTGAAATGTTTTCCAAGTTTCAGCAGGTTTCTTCTCTTGCCACAATTTAACTATGTTGTAAAATGATCATGTACAGTATTAGGAAGAAAAGCAGATCAGTCTTGTTATGACGACTCTACAGACAAATGCAAAATAATGCCTCAAGGTCAAAAGGTATAATTTATGGCACTTTATACTGCTCCTACTGACAAAGAGCCATCGGCATTTCAGAAGCAATGCAAACTGGGAGCTGTGGTTACACTGCCCTCTTACATCATTGTGGAATGGAGCATAGCAGAGCTCTGAGCATGTGCACTTAAATGCCTAAGTAAAGTGATAGTTTTTGGCTTCTGTTTCAGCTCAGTTTTTGGAAAATTGAAAATAGCTGACTGCCCTGCGCCAACTCTCCTCAATTGGTAGAAATTAAAAAGTGGTACCCAGTAGCATTAGCATTTCAAAAAAACGTTTAAAAAATTACATTAAAAAGCAAAATTTGTACCAGCAGCCATAAATCGAATGCTACAATGACGTGAAAAGAAGAGGGAGAACCTTTTGGAGCTACTCTCACTTCCTTCGATACTGGTCTCCACTGGCAGATTTATATTGCCCTTTTGGCACCAATGTGTTGAAAATGTCAGTACGGCACCGGGGCGAAAGGTGTAGTATAAAAACAGCATTAAATGCAGGCTGTAAGGTCACCATGCAGAACCTAAGGGCTTTTTTTTTGCATGCATTGAAACTATCTTCCGATAAGCAGTCTAGTTCCCTACATGTAAGCAAAATTTCATGGAGAAAATGCTGACCTTTGTCAAACAACTATGATCGAGAAAACAAGCCTACTAACCACCAGACTGTGGTTTATTTTTAAACTTCAGGGCACAAAGTAAAGAGGCTACCTTATTTTTATTGGCCAGGAATTTTCAATTATACTTCAATTACTTGACAAATAAAACTTGTAGTATTTCAAGCAAATAATTCTGTTGTCAAAATGTCCCAAGTATAAAAAAAAGGCTAACTGCAACAGCAAATGCAGCAAACAGAAGTGAGAAATGAAGATAAAGTGAGGAATTATGAAAAAGGAAAAGTACACTTTAAGGCTTGAATCTGTCAAAAAGTTTCAGATAAATAATGACATTATGTGCAAACAGTATTAACGAGGTTCCGCACATTCGACTGGTCAGCTACAGAAATTAGGAGGCTGTGGAGATAATTACTGTTACATCAGAGTGCATAATCCAGTTGGATATGAAAAAGAGAAAATAAGGGAAAACACATTACAAAATACCAATTTGTCATAACTGTTATTTCATTATGCCTACAAATAGAGAATACCTTGAATGCACAAATAATCAAACTGCTATTATATAAAATTTACATTAAAATAGTTTGAAAAAATAACAAATTTATGAAAATGTTCACAGCCATCCATTTTAAGAAATGTAGCAGTAAAAAAATTCAAGAAGAGTTTCACAACCATGTTGGTTTAATTAGCAATGATGCACATTTCTGGTAATAAATTAGGAAATTCTTTCACATCTGAAATAATTATTTGGATTTTCCTAATCCATTTGAAAACGTTACTTCTGCGAAAAGCATTATGTTCTTTAACTGAATGTCTTCAGTACATCTCTCTGTCATTATTTGCTGAATAAATCACGATGGCAGTCTGAGAACTTACCTACTGTAGGAGGTACTTTTAGTTCTACCATGAGCACGTGCGATCAATTTTATCTCCAGAGGATTCTACCAGGAACCTAACTCCATAACCCTGCCAATATATGGCAAGGTCTGTTCCATCTCTGGGCAAATGCATTTGGAAAATAAACTAAGCACTTAGAGTACGTAAGCATGTGTGTTTTTGAAACAAGAGCATGAAATGTTCAAAGCAGGATTTATTTTTGCTTATGGTAACCACAGAATCCAAAACAAATGTACGAAAACAACATTCAAGGCCGACTTTCCTACTGAAACAGTTAATCTATACAGGCACACAATAACTGAAAATGTAGAACATTTGTGAAAACCCTCAAAGCCACAATATACAGTGGCCCACACTGGTAATTTTTGATTAAACGCAGACTCAGCAAATAAACATGTATCAATCAAAAGCTCATCATCAGCTTATTAACCTTTTAAGGTCTCCAGTATCATGTGTACCATGTGCAAAAAGAACATGAGGTTAGATTTTTTTTCCTCCAGCCTTTGTTATAAATTGAAGCATGTTTTATATCATTTGTGTGCTGTTTCATTGCAGTTTATAATGTTCAGTTATATTTCCAAAGGTCTCATTTTAGGAAACGCACAATAAAAAATGCGCCAGTTTTCCAGAAATTAAAAGAAATAAAAGCTATCAGCCTGCAAAGCTTGAGAGTGGTGTAAATATTTTGAGCAGAGTCAATACATGATGAGAACTGACCTATGAAATAACTGATTACATTTTGGCACAGTCTGATTTATTTTACTTAGTATCAAGCAAAACACTGCCAACAGCGCAAACGCCGACTTTGCAGAGATTTCTGGCATCATAACTAAAGGTGAATCAGTGGTCTGCAAGCCATGTTTATATCATATTTTCATGCACAATAAAAGAATAATGGAATAGAAATAGAGCAACTATACAGTGTTATTTCTTCCACCCTTCATTCATCCTGGAATTGTAAGAATCATGGGGAAATTCTGTTCCTTGTTCAGATATTTCTTCAACAATAGATTTTGTTTTGCTTTTATTGTTACTTTTAACTCATTGTTCTCTTAATATGTGTAAAACAGACGTCCACTGAAATGGAACAAAACTCAATGACCTATAAATGGCAAAATAAATGCACTTTCTTTCTGTTTCATTAATTTTAATTCTTAGACATCTGTATTTTAGTTTGCAAAATATAGTATATTGTATTTAATGAGAAGTATGTTTCTGAATTATTGCTAAATCAGGAACGGTGTATTGAAACTTGTTAATTTGGTTGGTCAGCTGGCATTAATATAATCTCACTTTTATTGGAATTTTATTAATTGACATTTGACCTTGTCTAGAATGATTCTGTTTCTTATATTGCAAACTAATGCAACATTTATGTGCCTTCAAATATACTGCTAAAGCTAAGGTGTATGTTCTGTGATATAACACATTGGCTTTAAAAACGTGATAAACAGAGGCTAAGCTACCTTGTTTTTTTTAATTTTGCATTTCACATAGATGAAGAACTGTATCGTCCTTGAAACCTTATGGACAAATTTTATTAAAGCACAAAGATTTGACAAAGATCCACCTGGATCATATAAAGGCTTTAAAAAGAAGTTAAAAAGAAAATGCATCTCATTCTTGCATGCTAGGTTAACTGAAAATCTTAAGATATCTATGTTGACAGAATAGCTAGATTCCACAGAAGTTCCTTAAATAGTATTTTGCATTAGGAAGAAAGCAGTTTGAAAAATAGATATCTTCACAGTTTCCTTTTTTGACTAATCTGTTATATTCTTAAATAAACAAATTTATCAATGATTTTGAAGCTCAATTTAGTGATAATAAGCATGAATGTGCACTTATAAAGTTTCTGCGTCCACAAGGTTCAAAAGGTGTAACATAACATCAGTTATTTATATAATGTGAAAATATACTACAGTATTCCGAATACCCCTGGTGCAATTAATTTGTACAATGTGCCTTTTAGTAGGCTTTAGTCCAACAGTTCCACATTGCACTTCAACCAATAAACTGCATATCTCCACATATTTAAAACCAAAGTAACACTACTGGAATTAAGTAGAAAACACAGAAGTATAATGTTTTAGTTATTTATCTAACATACAATAAATTCAGATTTTTTAATGGTTTCACACATTTCTGTAATTCTGCTTCACAA